>NW_027113310.1:124515-127205 GCF_000696795.3 Halyomorpha halys | reverse complement strand
CTAGACAAACGGTCTAAACTTCCAACACATTACAAAAGACTGATCTACATGACTGTAATAAGGCCAATCTGGACATATGGAGTTGAGCATTGTGGCCCTACTAAACCATCTAATTTCTCTCGAATCGAATCCTTACTGTCCAAAATCCTTAATGCTTCTTACTTTGTCACAAATCAAATCATCCATCAGGACCTCAATATCCCCTATGTTGCCGATATGGCCAGAACCAGATACCAACCATAATAAACTTCCCAACCACCCAAACCAACTCGTTTCTAACCAGGCTTCTACTTCACTACCTAATAATCCTCCTAGGCGTCTGAAAAGAAGATGGCCTTGAGATTTAGAAGTGTTTTTGGAGTTCTATCAATGGGTAAATTCTCCACATGTTTGTATCATGTCATAATAACACTTACAGCAAATTTACTTGATGTGTACATATGTATACAGTTGCTTTATTTAGTTAGAGCATTTTCCTCAAACATGAACAGATAGTTGATAGTAATACAAACTAGTAAGCAAATCCTGTTTCACTGCCACGAAAGCAATTGTCATAGTCTTCACGATGGTAGTTCACAACTATTGACAGTAATATTAATAGTTGTGAACCACTATCACTGTGATCGTTAAACCTAATTTTACTTTAAATTATGTTGCATTAGGTTTTCTAGAATTTTATGTTTCAGTTTGAAATGTTTAATTTCAGTCTTTGTACTAACAGTGTGACGGAAGAAAAGAAGACTTGCATTCACACCCTTATTATAAGCCTTTCTTATCTTACCATTGAACCATTTACCCAAAAGAATTGATCGATGTATGACGATGTTATAATCTCAAAAAGAGATCGTACAACTAAAAATATTTGGAAGGAATCTTTTCATCCTCACCCTCCTATTTACATAGATTGGACCAGTTTCTATCGACCTAATAAGCATTACCTAAAGATCAGTTTGTTTTCTGGCCGCAATGTGGAACAAATCATAGAACTTTAGCTAGCTAGCTATATTGAAAAATCTGTTAATGTAAGCTTTTAATGTAATAATGAGACACGTAGAAAATGTTCGATTCTGAAGGCTGCCTAGGAAGTTTCCTAGATGAAATGTCCTTGCTTAATAGTTCAAATAACTCACTAACTTCAAGAAAACACCATAAAATAAGATTTAAAAACCGCAAAACAATTCTTATCGAATACAACAGATTAAAATTCATCTCAGGGTTGCCTAGCTACTGTTTTTTAACATGAACTACTTAAAATTAGTTTTTCTTCGAGAGTAATTTGTCAATTTTTATATTAAAACATATTTTTCGTTTAAAAGTGGATAATGTTTGTTATTAACAGATGCAAAATTATTCGGTTCACGCCTTTTTCCCTTCAGAAATAAAAAATTACAAGATTAATTTTTTAACTGTCATTCGGGATGACAGACATCATTCAAAAGCCAGGTTGGTGTAACTAAATTGAATAATGAAAAACTCTACAGTATCAGTTCAACGGTTACTTGTAAATTACAAAACAAACAGTAACAGTAGAGTTATTTCATCCCAATAATTGATTACTTTAATCAAAACTAAGTATAATTACTAGTCGAAATTGAAGAGTCTGCCAAGTAACGTTAATGGAATACAATATGGCGGCTTTTTCAAAATGTTAAAAAAAATATTTTTTCGAAGTTCCATATTTTTGAAACCACCAACAACACTAGAAAACCTAACAGAACATTCTTTAAAGAAGAGGAAATTTGCTAAAATATGAGCCCTAATAGAGCCCTAATAGAGCTATTTACGTTCAATAGTTCACATGAAACAAATTTTTAAAAAGCAACATTACATGAAATATATACTGAAAATAAATAGTTTGGGAATTTATTTTGGAACCATTAGATGTCTGCCAGTACTGAAGTTAAAGTTAGGTTAATGTGCTTTTAAGTAGTTAATTATATTTATCTTCATGTTATGATATCTTGTAGTGGGAATACCATCGTACAATGAGGTTTTGTGTGACAGTTATTAGTACTTATGGTGGTAGTGACAGTGAAAATCAAGTTAACAGCCACGTAAATACGCTTTCATTACCAACTGTTGCTACTTATCGTAATTGTGTGAGATAACATAGTTTTCATATTGTTGCGTTTCGATAAATTTTGAACTTTAATTTGGATTCTACCCGAAGACTTTGTAAAAAATACTATAAACATTTTTTTAATTCAATATTTAAGCACTATCAGACTATTTCAATGAGGATAAGTCCTAGATAATATTAAAGATCATTTGATTGTACATATACTGAGTTTAATCAAAATAGCCAGAGCTGTTTTTGAGAAAATCGAAAAAATGCGTAAAATTGAACATACAAAAAGGTACTTGGCGTTTGTGTATTTTATCGAAAAAAAATTGCTATTATATTCCTGATTTACATCTGACTTTTCAGATTCGTAGAGCTTCAGCTGAGTCTATTTTTTTACAAATAGACTCAGACTTTTTACAAGAGTAACTTTTTTGGACTCTGGAAACCTCAAAACTTATTTCCATCAAAACTTAAATTCGAATTTTTTCTCGAATATTTATTTATGCGACAACACCCATACAAATAGAGTTAGCCTGTAAAATACATAAAATAAATAATCAATTGTAGTAATTTAACAATTACATCGAAAAGGGTGAGTTGAAGATCATTTACATAACATAATAAC
>NW_027113310.1:121496-124210 GCF_000696795.3 Halyomorpha halys | reverse complement strand
ATTTCTAGAGGAGATCTCGAGGCCATCTTCTTTTCAGACGCCTAGGAGGATTATTAGGTAATGAAGGAGAAGCCAGGTTAGAAACAAGTGGATTTGGGTGTTTGAGAAGTTTATCATGGAAGGAAGGGTATCTGGTTCTGGCATGATTTGTGACTAAGTAAGGAACATTAAGGATTTTACGAAGAATTTTTGTGTTACAAATATAAAAAGAAGTTTAAAATCCAATCGTGAGGATACAGACAGAAATTTATACAACTGATTTCGGCTAATATTGTTTAGCTTCCACATATATCGGATTCGGTTCTCATGATACGCGGGGCAATTTGTCAAAAAATGGAAACAATCCTCCAGGGCCGTTCCATCACAAGCTGGACAAAGCTTCTGTGGGTCCAAAGTATATTTGTGTAGACCGACATTTAGAGTAATTGCATATTTACCTGGGAGTCGTAGTTGGGCAATTATTCTCAAGTGAGTTATAGAGCAGCTGATTTTAGGTAGCTTTGAGGAGGGTCCGTTTTAATGAAGACTCTACCGGACCAAGGGTTATAGCTCCATTCTCGTAATAACAAGACGTCTTTATCCTTGACAAATTCCCTATATCTATCCACGATCTCCCTCAATCTAATTTGGATAATTATTTTCACGATTCGAATAATTTTCCTTTCTATATATTCCATATATAGGTGAATGAAAGTAAAAGGGGTCAACAATTGTTAGCGGATTTTTACGATTTATGTCAGATCAAAATAGGGTCCGATAAGAACTAAATCCTTCAATATAAAAATATAAATAAATGAATTAAAAAAAAATAAAATGGTCCAATGTAATTCGTTCTTTGTTTAAATAGACGAGGTTTAGGTGCATTAGTGCGTTTTTCGTTTTGTCTTGTTCGAAAGTCTTCTCGCCCAAATTAAAATACCGAAAAAATATGCGCTACTTGCCCACCCCTTTATGGGCACCCATATTCACCATCATCAAATTTTTATTTTACAAGTGAATAAGTGCATAATAATGCTAATGAAGTAGAATCCCTAAGTTAAAACATTGAATTGTTTATCGATGATTAGGCAGTATAATCTCGGTAATCCTAATTTCGGTATTCCGAACACTCTAATAATCCAAATTTCGGTACTCCGAACACTCCAATAATCCTAATTTGGTACTCCGAACACTCCAATAATCCGAATTTCGGTACTCCAAACACTTCAGTAATCCGAACTGGCGTTAAAAAAGTCACTTTTTTCTTTTAGAAAACTCAGCGGGTAATGCCATTATTTTTTTCAAATAAAAGTGTAAAGGACATTTTCTACTTTAAGATCTATAGGTAAGTTATTGTAATCACCGCAAAAATCTAAAGTGAAAATTTTTACACAGTTCCGATATAGAGTAATCTAATTCCTTTGAATGTGTTTATAATATATTTTGTTAGAATTCGAAATATATAATATCTATTTTATAAATCATTTGATTCTGTAAAACTAATTCAATTAATAATAGAAATATGTATAATATAAATTTCGATCGTGAACTCATTTTTTTTTTTATCACGATCACAAACTGAAACCCTGGAAAGGGAGTTATTAGTAAATCAATATACTATTGATGGGGACTTATCTTATATCAAGCTAGCAATGATGGAGTACTTCCTGACTTGACGTGAAGTTAAGATAAAATACTAAATTATCTAATGTTCTATTGCACATTAAAGAAAAACAATCTATTCTAAAATCAGTGTAGGCTAATTCCATTGGCTGCTATACACACAGCGTACTAAGTTGGACAATTGCTTATGGTTCTTATATTACATAGGTTACATAGACATAGTCAGAAAATTTTAAATACATGATTTTTTTCTCCTTTATTCTTTTTCTTTTCTATATTTTATTTTTATTTTTTTTTATAATTTTTTACTTTTTCTTATAATATTTTTTTTTTTAAGTTTGTCATTTACCTATATATCTACATATAATTCGTTCCCTTAACTCAATAAACTTTACTTTTTTTCGCTCGTTAACAAATGTAAAATATTACTTTTCCTTACTATATATTTCATATATATTGGTATATGAAATATTTTTTTTATTGCATAAAAATACGAAATACAATATTTACCATCTTTTTTTGGATGATTCCTTATACAATACAATTTCCTTGATACTAATTACATTTTGTAGAATTACTCTATTTTACATTTTGGTAAAACAAACAGAAGGGAGAAAAAACCTAAAAATTATTGAACTAAAATAAAATACATATCATTCAGTTTAGCCAGAAACTCTGCCTGAAGCACCCTGATGAAGACCTGAAAACCAGGTCGAAACGTCGGCACGAATAAATAATTTTTTATTACTAACACAAACTTACAATTATCCACTTTTTCTCTCAACTATTTATTTTAAAATATCTTCAACGTTTCGGCCCTCTGGCTATTCTAAAGGAGACAACCTATAAAATTTGTCATCATATTATTATTACATTATTTCCTCTCACAGTAATAATGTTTTTGAATATATCTTAAATATTGATGTCATAATTCCTTAATTGTGTGAGGAAATAATGTAATAATAATATGAAAACAGTAATAACAATATGGTTCAGTTTATATTACGATTTAGTCGTATATATGTAACCCTGTTTGGTGTTTATATTTAATTCAGAGTCCATTGTAGATATTCTAGTGTAATATAGATAGTTGTTAATAATTCTGAGGCACT
>NW_027113310.1:116912-117400 GCF_000696795.3 Halyomorpha halys | reverse complement strand
CAAGTAAAAAGCATTGAGGATTTTACGAAGGATTTTGGATTTTAAGGTCATAAATTAAGATGGGTTTTAGTATCGCTCTATAAAGGGTCAATATATACTGCATAATTTCGATTTATGAAAGTAATAATATACATGAACTAACTGGTTACCATATTGATAATATATTAGAACCCGTTATTTTATTTAACATAAATCATACTTTTTTTTTTATTATCCTGTTCGTGAAAATCGCAAATACATTTTCTTGTCTTTGGATTTACGCCTATACAAAATTAGAACTAGCACACTTTTCCTAGCTAGGTCTGTTTCACTTCTACGAGTTACTTTGGAACACAGCAGTATTTCAGAACTTCTTATGACTGTCAACACTAGAATATTTTTAGCTTTTTATTACGCTTTCATGCAGAATTAAGGGGACAGATGGAGGAGCTTATCTCATCAACTGGATAGAGATAAGTGCAGTCTGTTCCACGGGTGCCTCAGTCTGG
>NW_027113310.1:113931-116432 GCF_000696795.3 Halyomorpha halys | reverse complement strand
GACAACATTTTCAGGTGTAAAAATATAAATCTTAATTTTTCTATCATTAAAATATTTTTCCCTATAAATAAACTGTTATTCTGATTTTGGCTACACCTTCCAAGAAGGCCCCTTCATAAGTCTCAATACGTCAATGAAACTTACTCAAAAGTTGCTCCAATACTTTTACGGGAAAATAGTCTCATGAAAAGGTTCAATAAAGCTTATATTTTTCTAGTCTATCAAAAATGTACAAAAACGAATTTTTCCAGTATTAAATTGGAAGTTGCTGAAGAAATTTTGAAAAAATATTTGAAGAAACAAATCTACTTTTGAAAAACTACGATTCGTACACTAATTTTTGTTGGTATTGACTTGGCCGATATATTTTATATATTTTTTGTTGGATTGTTCAAAACTAAATAACAACAACCAGTAAAAACACTTTTTTCGAATGCCAATATAATGTCTGTAAGATTAGGTATATGTTCACAATTATTGTTAGATGGGAGAACCAATTATGGTGAATTCGTTCATAGGTATTAGAGTGTAAGAAAGCACACTCATCAACATGAATTGACCCATTTCATTTCATAAAAAAACTTTTGAAAAAAAATAGTTGATAGTGTTAACTTGGTCTAAAAATAAAAAGTTTAAAAATGAACGAAATTGTGACAAAATAAGGTAATTTGACTTTTAATTAATGACCTGAGCAGAATAGGCTCCAAAACGTTTTTTAAAGAATTGGATGTAAGGTATAAAGTTATATATAAGATTGTCCTTGAGGATGGCCTAATGGGCCGAAACGTTGGACTGTTGATGATGTAATGTGTTGAGACTTAAATGGATACCAATTGATTTATTTAAAAAATAAATACCAGTCTGAAGAAATTGAAAAAAATCATACATAAAATAATATATATCAATAAGGCAATAACGTTCGATCGGAGGAATACAAATTGTAATCGATGCAGGAAAAATGAGAAATATTTCTCCGTATCAATAATGTAAGAACACTCGATTCGATCTTAAATCAACTTTATTTATCAGCATTCCACGACGTACATGATACAAAAGCATGAAGACGTTATATCGATGTGATAGGACTTAAATAGAATTGTAAAATAGAATTTATGTAAAATCCTTGATACTCCTTATTACGTTACAAATAAACTCATTCACAAAGACCTAAACATCCCATTCGTTGCAGATTTGGCCCAAAAAAGATATGCGTCTTTACATTCCAAACTCCTTACCCATCCTAACCAATTAATTCTTAATTTTTCATCCTTAACAATCCCTGATAATCCTCTGAGGCGTCTGAAAAGAAGATGGCCACGGGACCTTCTAATTTAAATTAATGTTTGAAGTACCACCAATGGGTGGTTCCTTCCCAAGATTTTTAAGTGTAATTGAAACATACAACATATTTACCTATTGTATTGATTACTTGTAGAGATGTAAATCACATTAAATAAATAAATAAATAAAAAAGATCTATAGGGAAGTTATTGTAATCACCGCGAAAATCGAAAGTGAAAATGTTTACACAGTTTCGATATAGAGTAATCTAATTACTTTGAATGTGTCATGCCACATGTCACATGTCTCACCCATCTTAACCTCATTGCCTTCACATCGTGAAATGTTGAATGACCAGTCTCTGCAAACAGTTCACAGTTAGTTCTTCTTCTCCATGTGTTAAGGCTCTGATCTTATAGCCCTCCTGTAATTGTACGAAGGACTTTTTGATCAAATCTCTCGATCCTGCTTTCTAGGGTACCTGTTAGAGCCCAAGTATATTGTTTATTGTTATCTTAGTTTAAAATTTTACTTCATTTACCCTTCGTCTTGCCCCAAAGTGTCTTTTAATAATACCCCACTTATTCCTGTTGAGTAGATCCGTTACTTAGGACTGAATCTGGAGAAACGACTGACATGGAATCCTCATACAAGACTGAAAAGACAGGAAACTGCTCTTGGATTCCGACTATTATAACATTTACTAGACAAACGGTCCAAACTTCCAATCCATTACAAAAGACTGATCTACATGACTATTATAAGGCCTACTTGGACATACGGAGTTGAGTTATGGGGCTCCACTAAACCATCTAATTTCTCTCGAATCCAATCCTTACTGTCCAAAATCCTTCGTAAAATCCTTAATGCTTCTTACTTTGTCACTAATCAAATCATCCATCAGAACCTCAATATCCCCTATGTTGCCGATATGGCCAGAACCAAATACCAATCCTTCCATAATAAACTTCCCAACCACCCAAATCAACTAGTTTCTAATCAGGCTTCTACTTCACTACCTAATAATGCTCCTACCCGTCTGAAAAGAAGATGGCCTCGAGATCTTCTCCTTTAGAAGTGTTTTTGGAGTTCTATCAATAGGTAGATTCTCCACATGTTTGTATCATGTCATAATATCACTTACAGCAAATTTACTTGATGTGTATATATGTATACAGTTGTAAATAACAATAAATAAATTATAAAAAAGTTTTATTTTA
>NW_027113310.1:113063-113881 GCF_000696795.3 Halyomorpha halys | reverse complement strand
GACAACATTTTCAGGTGTAAAAATATAAATCTTAATTTTTCTATCATTAAAATATTTTTCCCTATAAATAAACTGTTATTCTGATTTTGGCTACATCTTCCAAGAAGGCCCCTTCATAAGTCTCAATACGTCAATGAAACTTACTCAAAAGTTGCTCCAATACTTTTACGGGAAAATAGTCTCATGAAAAAGTTCAATAAAGCTTATTTTTTTCTAATCTATCAAAAATATACAAAAACTAATTTTTGAAAAACTACAATTTGTACCCTAACTTTCGTTGGTATTGACTTGGCCGATATATTTTTTCTTGGATAGTTTAACACCAAATAACAACAACCAGCAAAAACTCACTTTTTCCCAATGCCAATATAACGCCTGTAAGATTATATCTAAGTCCACAAATATCGTTTGAAGGGAGAACCAATTACAGTGAATTCATTTATAGGTATTAGTGTAAGAAAGCACACTCATCAACATGAATTGACCCATTTCATTTCATAAAAAACTTTTGAAAAAAAAAATAGTTGATAGTGTTAACTTGATCTAAAAATAAAAAGTTTAAAAATTAATGAAATTGTGACAAAATAAGGTAATTTTACTTTTAATTAATGACCTGGACAGAATAGGCTCCAAAACGTTTTTTAAAGAATTGTGTGTGAGGTGTAAAATTATATTTAAGATTGTCCTTGAGGATGGCCTAATTGGGCCGAAACGTTGGACTGTTGATGATGTAATGTGTTGAAACTTAAGTGGATACCAATTGATTTATTTAAAAAACAAATACCAGTCTGAAGAAACTGAAAAAAATTATACGTAAA
>NW_027113310.1:110132-111351 GCF_000696795.3 Halyomorpha halys | reverse complement strand
AAAGTATTTGAATTTGTGTTTCCGATTTGGGCCGAACCAAATATCAACTCTTCTAATAAAGTCCATACTAACTAATTTCTATCTAACCTTGCTTCATCTTAAATTCATGGCAATCATTCTAAGCGTTTAAAAAGAAGATGGCTTAGAGACATTCCAATGAAGAAATTTTCTTGTAGTCTAACAAATTTCATGTTATTATATTATATCGGTAACGGTCGTTTCATTTATTGATAATATCCATAGTTATACTACAGACAATACTCGACATTGGCACCTTTAACCAAGTGAAAATCCCTAGCACTTTAAGATATGGGGCCCTTCAGATTAGAGAATTTATTTTCTCAACAACTTTGAGTTATCACCTGAAATAAACAATATACTAGTAAGTGAAAATTATTATTTTATTTATCATTTGAAAAGTAATAAACACGTAACAAAAAAATTAACAAAAAATCTGTGTTCTACTTGGAAGCTGAAGATAAAACACGGTTTGATTGGAAAGGAAAGGGATAAATTTTGATAGATATATCTTTTTTAGAGCCCCGTAGATTATGCATCATATTATATAGATATATGTATATATAGTTGACCGTAAAAATTGATATATAAGAAGATGGTCAGGGTTGCGGTCAAAAAAAGAAGAACAAATAGTTTAAAATTATTTTAATGTCCGACGTTTCGCCCCACTTTGCCGGGCTTCATCAAGGCTGTTCAAAGCGAACGGTTGAATATTTTAAACTATTTGTTCTTCTTTTTTCTTTACCGAAACCCTGATCATCTTCTTATATTTAAATCTTTACGATCAACTATATATACATATAGATAAATTTTGATGTTTTGAAACTAACTCATGTTAATAATCGTACATTGCTCATACTGTTCAACTTAATTAATATTATTAAGATTAGTGATGTTCTATCCTATCTTTAATAGAAAATCTGGTTTTAAATGAGATTCAACAGTTCTAATTTTTAAAACGAAACTGATGTAAGTTGTAAAATCTGGGGAGCAGCATCCTGTACGAAAAGAAAAATTGCAGGCATTCCAAAACAAGATTCGCTGTGGATTCCCCGCCCCTCTCCCTCACTAATTTTATTAATTATTTGACATATATATTACGAGTTTATATTCTTACTTATTTAAAATGAATATTAGTAGTATTTTGTATTTTAGGTGTTCTATTTATGTTAAAGAGGGGAAAAAAGAGGAAAGTCACATA
>NW_027113310.1:108069-109295 GCF_000696795.3 Halyomorpha halys | reverse complement strand
GAGCATCAAGGATTTTACGTAGGATTTTGGATTGTGACGATTGGATGCGGGAAGAATTTGATGATTTGATGGAGCCCCAGAGCTCAATTCCATGTTTCCAAATTGGTCGGATTATTGTAGTGTATATTAATTTTTTGTAGTGAATGGGAAGTTGTAGCAATCGGAATCTACGAGCAGTTTCTTGTCGTTTCAGTCTTGTGTGTGGATTCCAAGTAAGTCTCTCGTCAAGATGGAGTCCTAAGTATCGAATCTGTTCAACAGGCATTAGTGGTGTAATTAGAAAGGATACTGTAGGACAAGAGGGCAGAGGTTTACGACGGAGAGTAAAGGTGATCTGGTGGGATTTGTCAGGATATATTTTGATTCTCCAGTTTTTACACCATTCTTCAATAGATGTTATGTGTGCCTGTAGTGTTTGTGATGCATTAGTTGGGACGTTGTTTACAGAATGTATACATGTGTCATCAGCGTATGTTGTTAGGACTGTGTTAGGGTGGGACCTAAGATACTACCTTGAGGGACACCGACGGACTGAGAAAAGAGAGATGAGTAGGCTAGGTTATGATTTACTTTAAAGGTTTTATCAGTGAGGTAGGAGTAGGGTTGAAAAATAAAAAATAAAAGATGAAAAAAGGATAGAAAAGAACAAAAGATAAAAAAGAGAGATTAATGAAAAATAAATAGTAATGTGTAGAAAGGAGAAATTAAAGAATAAAAAGATAAAAGAACCAAAGCGATGAAACGAAAAAAAATATGAAGATGGTCAGGGTTATGGTCTAAAAAGAAACAGAAATAGTTTACAACTATTGATTTTCCCACGTTTCGTCCCACTTTGTAGGGCTTCATCAGGGCAGTTCAAGTTGACAGCTTCAGAGACTATGATAGAATGGGATAGAATTATAAGTATAGAAGATAGGCCGTAGCCCTGACCATCTTCTTCATAATTTGAAATTATACGGTCCAATATTTACATATGTAAAAAAATGTTATGCTATTATTACATATTGTTTACTTGTTACATCTATATATTGTAAGATTAAAAATAATTTTCCGCTTAGATTTGAATAAGGTAGTATCCTTGGTCCTATTCTTTATACAGTTTTCACAGCTGACATTCCAACCCATCCTAACACAATCCTCACCACGTATGCCGATGACACATGTCTATTGTCAGTGAACAATGACCCTTACATTGTATCCCAAACCCTCCAATCCCACATCACCAC
>NW_027113310.1:103335-107769 GCF_000696795.3 Halyomorpha halys | reverse complement strand
CTACGAGCAGTTTCTTGTCGTTTCAGTCTTGTGTGTGGATTCCAAGTAAGTCTCTTGTCAAGATGGAGTCCTAAGTATCGAATCTGTTCAACAGGCGTTCTTACTTATTAGTAGATTACTTATTAGAATATTAGTAGTATTTTGTATTTTAGGTGTTTTATTTATGTTAAAGAATGGGAAAAAAGAGGAAAGTCACAAAGGGTTGAAAAATAAAAGATGAAAAAAAGGATAGAAAAGAAACAAAAGATAAAAAAGAGGGACTAACGAAAAATAAATAGTAATTTGAATAAAGGAGAAAACAAAACAATCAAAAAGATAAAAGAACCAAAGCGATGAACCGAAGAAAAATATGAAGATGAAAGAGAAATAGTTTACAACTATTGATTTTACGTTTCGTCCCACTTTGCAGGGCTTCATCAGGGCTGATCAAGTTGACAGCTTCAGAGACTATGATAGAATGGGATAAAATTATAAGGATAGAAGATAGGCCGTAGCTCTGACCATCTTCTTCATAATTTGAAATTATACGGTCCATTATTTACATATATAAAAAAAATTGTATGCTATTATTATATATTGTTTACTTGTTACGCCTATATATTGTAAGATTAAAAATAATTTTCCACTTAGATTTGAATAAGTATGCTGTATACTAGCAGTCCAATGAAGTTGGAGTAGCACAATTTTGTCCATTTTGAATAATCAAGTTTTTCTCTCTGTCTATTTTTCTTTAATAAGTTAATCTGTAATTAAAAGTTTTAAATTTGAGAGAAATAGTGAAGAATGGACTAATTTGACTGATGTTATTTTCCTGGGAAGAATACCCTGCAAAAAATATTTAATAGTTGGATGTCAGGTGAAAATTTACGTTTAAGATCGTCCTTGAGGATGGACAGGATTTAATTTAAATACGATTTATTTTATTTTAAAAAATGTTATTGTTATTTTTATTAAGTTCATTTATTTGTAACAACAAGAATACTTTAAAAGTGGTAATTTAAAATTAAATAAATTTTTAAAGGCGCCACAGTTTTTGTATCAAGTTTAGAAATATTGATAAGAATACTTATGTTATCAGATGAGACATATCTATCAAGGAACTTTTTTTTACATATATTTATTAAGAAGATATGAGAATTATGCAATGTAAATAAAATTAAGTTATCGCTAAATTAGATATGGAACGAACTCACAAATCCAAATGACCTCGCAATTGTTTAAGTTCAGGAGCCTTTATTAAATTATTAATTATTTCATAAATATGTTTATATTTCTAAACTTAGTTTTTTTTACTGATAAAATAAATTACTCTCTTCAGGAATTTTTGATATAGCTGGTTGGCGCTTCGAGTTTAGTTCCTTAAGAACCTTTTAACTTTAATTGTTTTTTTAAAATCTTATATACTTATGTAAAAAGAATGTTAGATAAATACTGAATTATAAATAGTTCTATAATCAGTAGCTGCTCCTTAACATTGGCGCAAATTGAACGAGAGTTCTCACAAATAAAATTTCGATGATGAAATTTACGATCAATAATTGTAACTATTGCAGTCATTTCCACTGAATTAACATTTGCTGGGGAAGAAGTGCTTCCGGACTTACATTCTGCGTTACAATCCCTGATAATCATCCGAGGCCTCTGAAAAGAAGATGACCTAGAGATCTTCTAATTTAAAGCAATAATTGATGTACCACCATTGAGTGCTTCCTTTCCATCCAGTGAATTTTAATTTTTTTTTAAATTATGCGTTATAGGAAAACCATATGTCGCAGTAGTGACAGTTTCTTTTATGTTAACTATCGCAGTTTATTTTGCTTTTTTTTTTTACTCTAATTTATTAACATTTTTTAAGTAAAGTTAATAACTAAAATAGTGATAGTTATGTATTTAACAAAATAAATAATTTACTTCTAATGAAAAAAAAAAAGAAGTTAATTTAAGAAAAAGATGAAGAGAAAAATAATTAAAACAAAATAATATTTTAGAGTGACAATAACAGAACTTATAAATTTAGAATCTGTAACATGATGTCCTGCAGCAGCCTAGGCTTCAGTCTTCGGGTTGAGGTTGGGTTTCCCAAGTTGAAGGCCACTGCTCCTTTTATTGTAGGTAACAGGGAGGAGAACTTCATGA
Organism: Halyomorpha halys; assembly: GCF_000696795.3. Taxonomy (NCBI): domain Eukaryota; kingdom Metazoa; phylum Arthropoda; class Insecta; order Hemiptera; family Pentatomidae; genus Halyomorpha; species Halyomorpha halys. The sequence continues at coordinate 105,633 of NW_027113310.1, read as the reverse complement.
ACCTTTTTTGATGTAATCTTCTATTGTCTCTATTTGTAATTATCGATGCAATTAGCTGTTTCTTACAAACCCAGAAGTATCCACTGTATTTTTACAACTTAATTTTGAAGCCATACATCAGCAGTAGCCTAAGAATTGTTTTAAAAATAAGAATAGCTGTTTCTGATTTTAATTTTGATTTTCTGTTTAGGATAGGATACAGCATTGCTAACCTTGCGTAGGTTTGAGTTAGTTTGATGTTGATATGGTGATTCCAGGTATGGTGGCGATCGAAGTGAATTCCCAGGTATCTTACTGTTTCACTGGCAAAATTCCATTTTACATTATACATATATAGAGATTTTATTATGTTTATTTATTTAGATATAATATTCTTTTTATAATTATTTTGGTATGAATGGGGTCATTTTTCACTATTGCTTATTGCTCAACGTTGTGTCACTATTACTCATAAATAAATAAAATTTGGTTTATAAAAAAAAATTTCAATAAACGATGAATTTCAACAATTTAGAAAATATATAGGTACGGTTTTATTTTTCATATTTTTTCTTAAAATTTTATATTATACAAATAGTAATCACAATCTGTGTAATAAAAACTGGAATATTTGACAATATACCGTGCCTCATGAATAATGAAAATAAAAAATTATTGTTATCTCATAGAAGTGTTTTTTTGTTTTTCATTTGAGTTTATATTGCAAAACATCGATATTGTTAAGAAATTTATTAAATCTACTTCATTAAGTCGACTGTATTAAACAATGATCATTTCCAACTACAATTGTGAGTAGTTTAAGAATTATTAGTTTTCAATAAATAATAAGTTTCAAAAATATAGAAAATAGATACTATTTCATTTTAAGCATTTTTGTTTCTTAAAATTTTACATTAACCAAATAAAAATAACTGTAATTTTTGTATAAATACTTTACCTCAGGAATAAGATAAAAAATTATAGTTACTTCATAGAAGTAAGATTTATTTTTTTTTTATTTGAGTATATATTGCAAAATATATCGATATTGTCAAGAAATTGAAAGTCGGCTGTATTAAACCGACTAACAACGATCATTGCCAACCACAATTGTCTATTTTATTCAAATTGTGCAATCACTAACCACAATTATACTTTCGACCTTGCAATTCTTTCTTCATCAAAATATTTCAATAAAAAAAAGACGATAAGCAGCAAACTCTTAAGAATCTGTTTGAGTTCTAATAATGAGATAATAACATTGCTACTTCAGTATTACCTGCGTCAAAAGTATTAATTGTAATTATTAAATGTATATCATTTTTTCTCTATAAATTTCAAAAGGTTCTTAACCTTTGCAGTGAAATTAGAACGCGTGCTAAAACAGTGCGTAAAAAAATTATTTAATTTGTTTCCTCAACGCAAATTTTATTTTTTAAACGAAGTATAGACAATTAAAAAAAACGCACTGCTACATTTGTTATTTCTGGTCGAGTGTATTAGTTTGATAATGAAGATTCCAATGTTTTTAGCAAAACAATTTTAAATTAAAAATTTTAAATTTTACAACATTCACTTTCTTTCGTAATCTTGGTTTTCTTTCTACCTAGATTTTCCAAACTGAGTTGTCTACTTAACGTTTCTGAAAAAAAAAAAATGTTTTATTTTTTATCATGAATTTTGTTCAATATTTTCAGTAATGAATCATTGTACAACAAAAGTAAATAAAAAATTAATAAAAAATAATAAATAAATAATAAAAATAAATTCAACCGCGTTAAAGGGATAACCGTTATAACCGCAAATTTTGACTTATCCTTAGTTATATGTTTATCGTTTATAGTTGCCCACGCTCAGTAGAGAAGGGGGTGAGTTAAAGGAAAATAATAAAAAAAAAAAAATAAATATAATCGCAAAAGGATAAAAAGATAAAACAATAAAGAATTACTCCTTAGGCGCCACGTTATTTTTTTTCTTCTAAATAACGAAAACCCCGAAGCATTATCCCCACAATATAGCTAAAATATACCACTATATAAACAATTGTTGAATTATGACCACTGGCGAATACCTTTACGGGTAGATAACAGAAAACCTAGGGGTGTTACCTACCCACCTGTTGCATTATCCATGAACAACAACAAAGAAAACATAAGTAAATTAACAAGTTGAAAGCAGAGAAAGAACAGCAGAACTATATGTACAAAAGTTTAATAATAAGAAGAAATCTATATACAGAGAATGAAAAAGGAAAAAAAATAATTTAAATCAATTAATAAAACAATTAAAACTTATAGGTTGACTTAACCTTAACTTAAT
>NW_027113310.1:96659-99225 GCF_000696795.3 Halyomorpha halys | reverse complement strand
AACTCCTGACCGCACCACCTCCCCGACCTCATATTAATCCACGGTCAACTACAAACACATCATCATATTTCTTTTGAATTTGCTTACCTCTTGTTATGTTTAGGAATTTGCATAATGCGAATGGGGAAAAGTTGGTAGTTGCCACGTCACCATGGGGAAAATGTCTTTTTAATGGCCGTATAAGTTTACCACATTTCAAAATAAAACGAGGAAAATTACCTAGATATATAAATTCTTAAATCTGAAAATTATCCTGATATATATTTAGGTAAAAAATGCCAGATGATTTCAAAGCTTCTTTATGTTATTGTTGATATTTCAAAAATTGAAGGCTTCTTGAATAAGTACCAGTTGAAAATGATAAGTTTCCACTGCACATGAATTTTTTTTTATTAGCTTTACTGGAATTTCCAATGTACATTAATATACATTTAGTAAATTTGATGTATGTTATTATGGAGTGATACAGGTGTGTACAGAAACTACCCATTGGTAGCACTCTAATGAAGTTTTTACATCTCGTGTCCAACTTCTTTTTTGGCGCCTCGGAGGACTGTCGGGAAATGAAGAGGAAGCAAGGCTAGAAACTAGTGGGTTTGAATGGCTAGGGAGTTTATAATGGAAGGAATGATATCTGGTTTGGGCTAGATCGGTTACATATGGAACATTAAGTTCTTTATATATGATTTTATTTGTGACAAATTAAGGAACATTGAGATTTTTACGAAAGATTTTGGATTGTAAGGATTGGATACGATACGAATTCGAAGGTTTAGTGGAGCCCCAAATCTCAGATAAGCCTTATTACAGTCAAATAATCAGTCTTCTGTAATGAATTTGAATTTTAGACCATTTGTCTAGTAAGTGCTATAAAATTCGAAATCGGCGTGCAGTTTCCTGCCTTTTCAGACTTGTGTGAGGATTCCAGTTGGGTAGACGTTTATCCAGATGTCCAAAGTAGCGGATCTGTTCTACAGGGGTAAGAGCAACATTATTGAAGGATAATGCAGGGCAGTCGGTAGGTTTACGACGAAGGGTAAAGGTGATTCGATGGAATTTGTTGGGGTCTGTTTTAATCCTCCAATTACACCATTGTTCGAGGGCTGTGATATGGGATTGGAGAGTTTAGGATGCAATTAAAGGGTTATTATTAACTGCGAGCACACATGTGTCATCGAGATACGTGGTGAGGATAGTGTTAAGATTGGTTGGGATGTCAGCTGTATAAATGGTGTAGAGGATGGGGCCAAGGATACTACCTTGAGGAACACCAGCGGACTGAGAATAGAGGGACGAATAGGAACCATTGTGGTTTACTTTGAATAATCTAACAGTGAGAAAAGAACGGATGATAAGAAAGTAGCACATGAAAAGTAATAATTAAATTTTACTTTCACTTACCAATATATTGAGTATATAGTAAGGAGAAGGATTTCGATCGTGAATAATTTCGAATTCTTATTTTCAACGAAAGTACACGTTTTGAGCTATCCCAAGTCCAAATAACCAAATATCACAAATTGTCTCTTTGTCTGTGAACTGCCTAGTTCAAAAACGGAAAGCCGTGCGAAACTGAAATTTCATATTTAAGGTGAGTATATTACTGGAACTTTATAACAGGTTTTCATGGCTGGAAGTTCCACTTTATAAAATCAATTTTTCATTTTTTTTTTCAAAATGGTTTTCAACCAACGATGTTGATTAAACTCGGTAAGTCAATGAGTTATTAAGTGACCTTTAATACCAGATAGCTCTTAATCACATTGAAATAGTCTAAGAGGATTTAAATGCCGAATTTTCAAAAATTCTTCTAATAAAGCACCTTTAATTTTGTTTATTCGAAAAAATAAATATTTCTCATTGTTAGGAATAATATACAATGTAATATAAAATATTTAAGAATTTTATAAATAAATAAAGGAGAAAGATAGTTCAATCTGATTTGACATTTTATATAATCGATTTTCTCGAAAATATATATTTACGAAAATTAAAAAAATAAAATTGTCCTCTAATGTACTTTTAATTTTGTTTATGTATATTAATCAAACATTATCTCATTGTATGAAGTAATGTAAATATAAATTTGGATAAATATGGTTAGTGTAATGCTGAATGAATCTCTAAGTATTTAAAACATTATAAATATTAAAATAATTGTGAATAATAACAATAAGTTATAATATATATATCCCAACTTGAAGACAACGCGACTTTCTAAGTTCAAAAATGCCTCACGTGAATGAAATTACAACACGCGATTTTCGAGTCTTTTTTTTTTTTTAGCTTAAACTTGTAAACTCGGCAGACTAAGCTGCAAAAAACAATACCATGGGATCCTGGGATGGATGTAGTAACAAAAAGACCATTTGCTGGTGTCCTAAATAATTTTTGGCTCGTGACATGGGAAAACCAACACAGAGGAAGACAAGGTGGTACCTCTAAGCTGGTCGAGGTCTTCCTCTCGGTTGGTAATCCAAACCTATTTCACCAGCCAAAAATGTTTCAAACCACTGGAAAATGGACCGTTCGTCACAAAACTCCGTGGTCCCGAACTCCGTGGTAA
>NW_027113310.1:93273-94799 GCF_000696795.3 Halyomorpha halys | reverse complement strand
TGGAGTATTTAGAAAGGATACTGTAGGACAGGAGGGTAGAGGTGATCTGATGGGATTTGTCAGGATTTATTTTGCTTCTACAGTTTTGACACCATTCTTCAATAGATGTTATGTGTGTCTGTAGTGTTTGTGATGCATCAGTTGGTCGTTGTTTACAGTCAAATGAAATAAAATTGTTAAATAACGGAAAAAGAAATAGTTATAATATATTGTATTTAGTGTATAGAAGATTATTGATTTCAAAAAGATAGGGTAGAAAAAAAATTGTTCTTAAATCATGTAAATATATGTAGTGTATATATGTCCCATCATGGATTGATTGGTATGCTGTGGATTGTAGCAACCAATATAATTGAGCAGTATGGCTAAATAAGCCATTTTTCTCTTAAATTATATTTTGACTACTAATATTTTTATTTTCTTTCTATCTGAACAATCTAATTTCCATATTTCTTATTACCCAATTACTTTACATACAACTCTTAAAAGAACCTCCTAAAATTCTGGATCCTGGTTTCCACAATCTAGTAATTAGTAACAGTATTATGTTTGGTCTTCTGTAGATATTTTTTGGTACCAAAAAAGTCTTTTTTTTTTTGTACCAATTGAAACCTCATTGCATCCTAATTTTACATTTTCATATAATTGCCGACAATTAAAAAAAATATATGCCAATGACCGGGAAAACCTATATTGGGATTGTACAGCTTCTAGACTCAGCAAAGTGAGGTTAGCCATTCGCCGTTCCCATTTCTCTACGTTTTCCGGGTTTTAAAAATTTTTTTTTAGTTCATCCGTAAAAGATAGATTTAATTAGATTACTGAATTAATATACTGATTATTTGAGAATAGTTCATATTAATAATAACACAAACTTCAATGACCCAAATTTACTCTCAACTTTTTTTAAAGCTTCTAACGGTTCGGCCCGTAGATAATTTTCAAGGAGACGACCTAAAAATTGTTTTCACATTATTACTATATTACATCCTCATATAATACCAATATTTTTAAACATACCTTAATCATTGAATTGACACAATTCATTAAAATGCCATTTTAAGGGGGGGGGGCTAAATGCCCATGTCATAAATCTTCAAAAACAAAAATAAATATAAAATTAATATTATAACAGTTTCAATTAAATTTATTATTTATGCAAAAGTATGTATATCATAAAAATACATTTATTATGTTTTAAATAATGTTATATTATAAGCAAAACATCAAAAAAAAGAATGTTTATTAAATTGTAAATAAAGTAAGCTCAATGTGATATCAGAGTCCTAACCTGTTGAAGGTAGGTTTTATTGTTAGTATTATTGATGTGGTCAATATAAAAAGAAAATCATTTTTTGAAGGATAGTTTTGTATTGAGATTGTGTGGTTAGTAAGTGTATAGCTATTTTTTTTTTAAATAATAATTTAAACTGTTATGATATTAATTTAATTTTTTTTTTTTGGGGGGGGGGTTGAAGATATATGACGTGGGCAATTATTTTGCAAAAGAAACACAGTTTAATGAA
>NW_027113310.1:90130-91112 GCF_000696795.3 Halyomorpha halys | reverse complement strand
TCTATTCTTATCTCAGAAACCATAAGATGTACAAATGTCGATTATCACTCAAATTAAAGCTAGTTTAAAGTGCTCTAAAGTACTTTATGACATTTTTCTTCGTAGAAGAAGTAATTTTTGTCACATTTGCTAAAATAAATTGACAAATATTATGAAAACTATTGACTATAAGAAGATAAACGTTATAAACTACTTTATTGTACATCAAATTATTTTACTTTGATTGTTGGCTGACAACTATACGTTCAATGGTTCCTAAGATATAATTTTTCATAAAACAAAAATATTGTCCAAACATCTTGAAATCAACATTTTGTGAATTTATTTTGGAAAATATCATAAAAACCACCAAGTCTACGAAGATAAACTTCATTAAATATTCTTTTAAATTAATTTTAGATTACTTTAATAAAAAATATATATATAGTTATTAGTCAAAATTGATGATTTTACCAAGTATAAGTTGAGAGGATACAAAATGACGGCTGTTTCAAAATGTTAAAACAAATTGATTTTTTATTCAGAGCTCTATATCTTTAAACCTACTAACAACCCTTGAGAACATAACAGGACATCATTTAAAGTAGAGTAAAGTTTCTAAAATATGAGCCCAAATAGAGCTGTTGGCACTCAATAATTCCCGACAAAGAGCATTTTAAAAACCAACATTGTATAAAAAATGTACCGAAAAATCAGTATTTAGTGATTTTATATTGAAAAATCTATATCTCAAAAACCATTCGAAATACAGTTGTCTATTAGTACTCAAATTAATACTAATTTAATTTACTATAAAGTAATTTGTGATATTTATCTACGTAGGAGTAGTATTTTACATGTTATTTGACAAATGCCATAGAGATAAATATCTTTAGGTACAAACAAGTTTTTTTTCCGTCAATAAAACATACAATTTTTTGTGCTCAAACAATTTCAAAACATCTGCGTGATTCCGTTGCATAATTTAAACCATCAAGCTTGA
>NW_027113310.1:86088-90055 GCF_000696795.3 Halyomorpha halys | reverse complement strand
AAAATAGTATTCTTCTTCCTATTTTTCTGGCACAACAGGCGCAATAAGCTGCCCTTGGCCTGCTCAACGCCCGCCAACCATCTTTCTCTATCTTCTGTAAGGGCAATTGGGATCCTCAGGATCCCTCCACCGGCCCTTCGGCCTACAACGTCGCCGTACACCATCCGGAACGTAAATGTACAATTAATAAGCCACTCTTTCCTTGTTCATCCTCATTACACGGCCAAGCCATTTAAGCCTCTATATCCTTATCTACATTTCTTGTAGAGCCCAAACAGTTCACCATTTTTCCTTCGCCATTTATCATTCTCGCATACAGGCCCTAAGATTCTCCTCAGAATTACTCTTTCAAACCTGTCTAGTAGGTTAATGCTTTTATTGCTCAGGGTCCAAGTTTCTCCACCGTATGTGACCACTGGCCATATCAACGTTTTGTACAGGGTGAACTTGGTGGTACGGCTAACAAGTTTGCTTTTGATTAGCCTTACAATGGAGAAATAGGCTCTATTTCCAGCAGCTATTCTACTTTTAGCCTCTTTTTCTTCATTGTGGTTCTCATTGATAATACAGTCTTGGTAAGAAAAGCTTCTTACCACTTCGAAATTGTAGGGGCCCATTTTATAATTGGCATTAGAAATAACTTATGTTTTTTTTTAATACAAATTTACAACACCTTTGTAACGCCATTCAATTTATTATATATTTGTTTATTCACTATATTATATTTATTGTATCCATTATTTATATTTATGTATGTTATCATATAATGACTACCTATATATAATATTTTCTTATTCTAATACTATTTTGATGGGCCTGCATATTAATGGAGGAAAAACGAATATTATGTTATTGGGTAAGAAGCCACCAGTGCCTCTTATCACTTTCTTCATATTAAATTAAAAATTAAAACTTCTTATCACCGCCTATTATAATTTATCACAACAATATATTATTTATTGACTGTGATGAAAAGTTTTAATTTTTAATTTAATGTGAAAAATTTACAAGAGTAATTTGAGGACTGGAATTAATGACCTGGGCAGAATAGCCTGCATAAAGTTATTTTTTAAATGAAGTGGTTCTAAAATTGTATTAAGATTGTCCTTGAGGATTGAGGCCAAAACGTCGAACTTATAAAGGAATAAAAATTGTTTGATACCAAAATTGGATACTATTTATTTATTTAAACAATAATAATTAGTCTCTATAAAGTGTAAAGATTATGTATTTTATTATGTAAATTTACAACCTTTCTTTTATCTTTCGTATCTTTTATCTGTATTATACATTTTTCTCATACTTCCACCTTATACTTAAATTTATTGCTTTATAACAATTTATTGTTTTTTTTATAGATATATATAAATTTACAGCACCTTTTTACCTCCATTCAATTTTGTATATTTTATTTTTTTCCCTATATTATCTTTACTGTATCCATTCATTTAATTTTATTGCATTTATTGTATTTTTATCCATTAATTTATCTATACATATTTTCGCCTATTATATATATTTATGTCAACCTATATTTTATATTTTCGAATATTTCATTTTTTTTTTCTCTCTGAATGATGGTTGCTGTCTTTTGTTTTTATAGCCCTGATGAAGACCTGAAAATCAGGTCGAAACGTCGGCGTATGTAAATATTATTTTGTTTATTTATGTTGTTTCTTTGCTGACCGCACCCCCCGACCATCTTCTCCAATCATTAACTCTAGTATAAATTATTTTCTCAAATCATGCCTTTGCTAGACTGATATTGATAATCTTAGTTTGAAGAAAAATGGCGTGGTTTGATTTGCATAGGATGACGGCCGTAATGTGATGTTTGTCTAAAAATATCAAAATAATTTTATCTCCATTTTATGGCCTAGTAAACACGAGTCTGCTACAGCTCATTAAGTTACGTAAATTCCTTAGAGGGCCATTGTTTTTAGACTGGGGTTGTTGTTATTGTTATCGATAATGTTAATTGATCGATATCTGTGTTATCTGTTATTTAACTGTGTATCTTCTATTTTTCTAGGCTTATCTTCTTTAATATAGAAAAAAAAGGGTCCGGTCTATCCATATCTAGTCAAGAGAAAACCAAGTCTTCTTATAGAAGCGTTTCGCTTAAGCAAAGTTTCACCTGCTCCGGTCAGTAGTTATCCTAATAAATAAATTTTAATTTCGTTTCATAATTCATAAAACAATAAAATTTTTTAAAATAATAAAGTTTCTAACCCCCTAGTCTTATTTTTAATTTTTAAATGAAGCGATTAATTTTTCAATTTGATCTTGGTTACTCTATGAAGTATTAAATGCTTCAGCCTCATATATGCGGTCAGAGATGACTGCCTTCACCACTTCAGCCGCATGTATGTGGGTTGGGTTTAGAGTTTGGGGATCGAAACAATATATTGAAATATCGATATACCAATAATTTTGATGATAATTTTTTTTCGGTTAGGGGAGTGGGGAAATTTGACAGTTAACAAATTACATTTGAAATATTCGAAAATATAAAATATAGGTTAACATAAATATATATATAATAGGCGAAAATATGTATAGATAAATTAATGGATAAAAATACAATAAATGCAATATATTTATCAAAATCAATTCACTAACTATTGATTATTCAGTGCATCTTTTATCAAATGTTGCTTTTTAAAAAAGCTATATCTTATCATTATAACTAATGAACGTAAATAGCTCTATTTGGGCTTGCAGTTTAGCAAATTTACTCTACTTTAAATTATGTTCTCTTAGATTTCCTATTGTAATCGGCACTTTTCAAGATATAGAGCTCCGAATGAAAAATTAATTATTTTTAATGTTTTGAAAAAGCCGAATTTTTGTCTAGGAAACGAAAAAAAATTGGGGTGAAATAACTGACTTTTTTCTCCTCTTTGACTCTTGTACTAAATCGAACACTACATGGTCTACAGTTTCAGATACTCAACATGCACCGGCACCGGGGGTCGTTTTATTTTAATAACCTCTTTATTGATAATATATATATAATACGGATTATAGAAATAATATATAATACATGTATGTACAATTTATCTTGTTTTGCCTTACGGCATTATAAGATAGGCAGAAAACATAGTCCGCTGAAGGCGGTTTTTACATTGCCGGGGGTCGATGTTCTTCCCAAAGCATTGTACCTTTCCCCGGAACCCACCATGTCCCGTCAGGATCGACGAGACCCAATAATCTGAGAGGACCCACCCAGCTCTCAGTCTTGATTGGACGGTAGGGAACAACTTCCTCAGAGTGGCTGCATATATGCGTTTGTGTTGCATGCAATGTTCATTTAAAGTAGAAGTTCTCTTACGTTTTCTTGCGTTGTTTAAAGGTAAAGAACTCCGAATGAATTTTTTTTTTTTAACGTTTTGAAACAGCCACTATTTCTTATTCTGCCTACCTACTGCACTTGGCAGACTCATCAATTTAGACTAATTATTATACATAGTTTTCTTTAAAGAAATGAAAAATTGGGACGAAATATCTGACTTTTTTCTTCTATTTGGCTCTTGTACTATAACCTCTACCTCCGAATGAGAAGATGTATTTCTTGTAGGTAATTAGTTGAGCCTCTAATGTTTTGTTACTGGTCCACGAGTAATGAACTTTAATGTTTAATTAAAAAAAAAAAAAATTAACTCTAGTATAATGAGGTGAGATGTTCTTTCTTTTTACAATATTGTTTTTTTTCATAAGCTCCATTATTAATTTAAATAATTCTTTATACTTAACTATATAACTAGAAGGTTTTTAATGTTAATCATCAATATAACATTCTTATCCACTGTATCATTTAGTTATTACTCACATTTATATATATATAAATAATAACGTTATCAATCTACTACTGTCTTTGTCCATAATTATTAATCAACTAATTTATATTTTCATTCCATTATATTTCCAAATTTTTAGTCTATTATTTATTTTATTTTATATATTT
>NW_027113310.1:82629-83363 GCF_000696795.3 Halyomorpha halys | reverse complement strand
CTAAATATTTATATTTTTAAAAAATCGGATGAAAATATTTTATTTTATTTTTATTTTTTTATTGATATTTACAAATTTATTTAAAATATATACAAGTAAATTTGATTTTAGTTATACAATGGCATGATATAGACGTGTGGAGAATCGACCCACTGATAGAATTCCAATAACATTTCTAGAGGAAAAGATCTCGAGGACATCTTGTTTTCAGACTCCTAGTAGGATCAATATAGGAGAAGCCAGTTGAGAAACAAGTGGGTTTGAAATCATGGAAGGATTGGTATGTAATTCTGATCAAATCAGTGACATACAGAATATCGAGATCCTGTTGGATGAATTGATTTGTGATACATTATCAATAGTTTAGTGGAGCCTCAAAGCTCAACTCCCCTTGTCCAGATAGGCCTTATTACAATCATGTAGATCAGTCTTTTATAATGAATTGGACATTTAGACCGTTTGTCTAGTAAGTGCTGTAATAGTCGAAATCTACGAGCAGTTTTCTGTCTTTTTAGTCCTGTATGACGATTTCAAGTTAGTCGTTTTTCCAGACGTAGTTGTAGATAATGGATCTGTTCGGCAGGAATAAATGGGGTATTATTGCAGGATACTGTGGGGCAGGAAGTGGATGAAAATATAACTTTTACTTAAATAATATTATTTCCAAATTTTTTGAGACAAGGTAATTATTTATTAAATAAAACCACCAATTGTATCCAATACTGTCTCAACAC
>NW_027113310.1:81910-82579 GCF_000696795.3 Halyomorpha halys | reverse complement strand
TGGCATGATATAGACGTGTGGAGAATCGCCCCACTGATAGAATTCCAATAACACTTCTAGAGGAAAAGATCTCGAGGACATCTTGTTTTCAGACTCCTAGGAAAATCAATAAAGCAGAAGCCAGTTGAGGAACAATTGGGTTTGAAAGTTTAACATGGAATGATTGGTATCTGGTTCTGGTCAAATGAGTGACATACAGAATATCGAGATCCTGATGGATGAATTGATTTGTGATAAAGTATCAATAGTTTAGTGGAGACCCAAAGCTCAACTCCGTATGTCCAGATAGGCCTTATTACAATCATGTAGATCAGTCTTTTGTAATGAATTGGAAGTTTAGACAGTTTGTCTAGTAAATATATAAATCGACAAGCAGTTTCCTGTCTTTTTAATCTTGTGTGAGGATTTCAAGTTAGTCGTTTGTCCAGACGTAGTTGTAGATAACGGATCTGTTCGGCAGGAATAAATGGGGTATTATTACTGAAGGATACTGTGAGGCAGGAAGTTGATGAAAATATAACTATTTTTTTAATTCAGGATATATTTTTTTTTAAATATTTATTTATTGCTATTTAAAACTTTACATTATAATACATTTAGTAAATCTGATCTAAGTTAAATTGGAGTGTTACAGGCGTGTAGAGAAACTACCCATTGGTAGCACTCTAA
>NW_027113310.1:78801-79841 GCF_000696795.3 Halyomorpha halys | reverse complement strand
CCATTTTTTTAATTTATGTAGTATTCTATATATTTAGGAGGTTTCCAAAACAAATTTGAGACTAAAGATATCCTGATTTTCGTAAAACAAAAAAAAAAAGTTTAATTAATTAACATGTTTTGAGTATATGAGTATAAGATAGGTTAAAAAGAGTATTTCTCACTTATTTTAGGGGTAACATACAGACTTCCTGAGATATTTCTTGATGAATAGTTCTTTTTCAAGAAATAATATGTTTTGACTTTTTAGTGCTGGCTGAAGGTGCGTTTTTGAGGCTTTGGATAGAGACAAATTAATAATATCAAAAATTAAAAAAATGTTCAGGTGTTGTTAGGATTAGTATAGAAACAGTCGAATCAAGTTTCATCCAAATCTGTGAAAGTTGAAGTTGACCCGATTTGACACGGACTGACCTTGCCAAGCTTACTATATCTACACGAGTATCTAAACACTTGAGTATAAATAATTGATGTTAGAAGGCTGTGACAGAAGTGTCACGCTCTCTCCAGGTTGTCCTGTATCCAGCAAGGACCTTCCCTTCTCCAGTCAATCCCAATCCTATATATCCTGTTTAATAAATGAATAAGTTTTTAACAAATTTTCATCATTTATTATTATAGGAGTATTAATCTTGAACCTGTCTTGATTAGCTAAAATATAACCAGGATATTACTTAATCTATTGATACATACAGTAATAACCTGTTATTAAGGTAATTAACAACCTTAAATAATGTAATAATTAAACAAAAGGTTACAGTTTTACTAATTTATTTTCAAAATGGAGAACCAAAATAAATCCCTTCAGATCACCTTTTCTCTCCGTCGTAAATCTCTACTCTCCCGCCCTACAGTATTTTTTTTTAATATCTCACTGAAGCCTGTTGCACAGTTCGCTACTTAGGACTCCATCTTTATAAGAGACTTATTTCGAATCCACATACAAGACTGAAAAGAAAATAAACTGCTCGTAGATTTCGATTACTTCAATACCTACTTGACAAAAGATCTAAACTTCCCAATCACCACAAAAAAATTATA
>NW_027113310.1:75870-78078 GCF_000696795.3 Halyomorpha halys | reverse complement strand
CCGGATTGGCCGAAACGTCGGACTTATAAGAGAAATAAAAGGTTTTGAGACTATAATGGATAGAATTTAAATTATTTATTTTTAAAAAATTTACCAGTCTCAAGAAAATATTAAGATTATAAATAAATTATACACATTGATAATTAGATCTATTCCTCCCTTATCCAATCCTTACCGTTTAAAATTCTTGATGCTCCTTATTACGTCACAAATAAACTTATCCATAAGACCTCAACATCCCATTCGTAGGAGATTTGGCCCGAAATAGATATTTCCTACTTTCATTCAAAAATCCTTACCCACCTGAACCCATTAGTTCTTAATCTCTCATCCGTAATAATCCCTGATAATACTCTGAGCCATCTGAAAAGAAGATGGCCACTTGATCTAATTTAATGCAATGATTGAAGTACCACAATTGGGTGCTCCCTTCTCAAGATTATCATGTGTTCTGAAACACTTAACACATTTACTTATTTTTTTTTTTTAGTAGTAAATTTCGATAAATAAATAAATGTTCAAATTAACAATATTTACAGAAACATGAAAAAGTGATAATCATAAAGATAAGAATTGAAAGTTGTAAAATCACGTTTTTCTTATCTGTTTGATGGTAGGTTACCAGGACGGTTATAAACGGAATACATGTTGAAGGAAGGAGTACTAATTGTCGAGAGGATGATATATTAGATATTTTCGCTGATTTTTAACTTTCTTCGATGAACTTATCGGTTTATACTGGTCCAAATCTTTATCACGCCTAAAAAGCATCATTAGCGTGATGGAAAATCCTTGTAACTCACTCTGATTGATAAAAATTTCTTATTAAATGTTGACAACGGTTGTTGAATATAAAAACTGTACACCTAATTAAAATAAATCTTATTTTTTAATTTTGATGGATTAATAACCGTTCTTGAAACAATCTTTGCAATCAATTGGATAGTTGTGAATCAATTGTAGTACAAGAGCCCAAGAGGAGAAAATAATCAGTTATTTAATTTCAATTTTTAATTAATGTAAAATTACTAATAAAAATTGATGAGTCTGCCAAGTATAGGTTAGGGAAATATTAAACATAGAAAAAAAAATTAATTTTTCTTTCGGAGCTCCATATATTGAACATTATCGACACTTGAAAACCTATGAGAACATCATTTAAAATAGAGTAAGTTACCTAAAACATGTGCCTTAGAGCTACTTACGTCCTCAAGATATAACTTTTTGAACTGCAACATTTCTTTAAAAAAAATGCACAGCAAAATCAGAAGATGAGGATTTATTTTGAGAAATCTATTTCTCAAATCCATTCACGGCACAGTCGAACACTAAAATCAAAGCTAGTTTATTGGACTATAAAGTAGTCCATGATGTTTATCTTCGTTAGCGTAATATTTTTTATGATATTTGACTAAATTGATTTACAAAATAATAATTTCTATATGTTTGGATAAAATGTTTGATTTTTGAAACAATAAATCTCGTACATATGTTTGCCAGCACTAAAAATCAATGTAATTTAACTTACTATAAAGTAGTTTATGACACATATCTTCGTAGGGGTAGTAGTGCTGGCAGACATAACATTGTTAGGTACATCTTATGGTTTCAGAGATATATTTTTTCAAAAGTCATACATTTTATCCGAACAACTAGAAATTAACATTTTGTACATCTATTTGGTCAAATATCATATAAAACACTACTCCTACGAAGACAAATGTCATTAAATAATTTTAGTGCCACTTGAGATCTGTTCGTCGAATGATTTTTGAGATATAAATTTCTCAAAATTATAAAATAAATTCACTGACTAATGATATTGCAGTTCATTTTTTATGAAATATTGCAATTAAAAAACTATATCTCACGAAATATCGAATGTAAATAGCTCTATTAGGACTCATGTTTTAGCAAATTTACTCTTCTTTAAATGATGCTCTCTTAGATGTTCTAGTATTTTTGTTAGTTCTAAAGATGTAGAACTCCGAATGAAAAATTAATTTTTTTGAACGTTTTGAAACAGCCACCATTTTTTATTCCCCCAGCCTATACTTGGCAGACTTATCAATTTTGGCTAGTAATTATACAGTTTTTATTACAGTAATCAAAAATTATGTTGAAATAACTGTTTGTTTTTTTCTTCCCGGCTCTTGTACTATTTAAGGCTCAATAAACTGCAGCAAAGGGCGCAAACCGGATATAATT
>NW_027113310.1:73724-75820 GCF_000696795.3 Halyomorpha halys | reverse complement strand
TGCGCTTCGTCAAGAACAGCCGCGGTGCCCATATGCCCGAAATCATTTTCAAATGTTAATGTCACGTATTGATCTTTCGAATAAAAAAAAAATTTGATTACAATTTAATTTTTTGTGTTATTTTTTACAATTTCAAGTTCTATCGGGCTCAAAAAAACACCCTATTAACACTCAAATCAAAGCTAGTTTATTGGACTATAAAGTAGTGCATGATGTTTATCTTCGTAAGCGTAATATTTTTTATGATATTTGACTAAATAGATTTACAAAATGATAATTGCTAGATGTTTGATTATTGAAAAAATAAATCTCGTACACATGTCTGCCACCACTAAAAATCAATCTAATTTAACTTACTATAAAGTAGTTTATGACACATATCTTCGTAGGGTTAGTAGTGCTGACAGAAATAACATTGTTATATACATCTTATGGTTCCAGAGATATATTTTTTCAAAAGTCATACATTTTATCCGAACAACTAGAAAATAATATTTTGTACATCAATTTGGTCAAATATCATATAAAATACTACTCTTACGAAGACAAATGTCATTAACTTACTAACTTACAGTACATTAAATAATTTTAGTGCCACTTCACATCTGTACGTCGAATGATATTTGAGATATAGATTTCTCAAAATAAATTCACTGACTACTGATATTGCAGTTCATTTTTTATGAAATATTGCAATTAAAAAGCTATATCTCAAGAAATATCGAACGTAAATAGCTCTATTAGGACTCATGTTTTAGCAAATTTATTCTTCTTTAAATGATGCTCTCTTAGATGTTCTAGTATTTTTGTTTGTTCTAAAGACATAGAACTCCGAATGAAAAATTAATTTTTTTGAACGTTATGAAACAGCCACCATTTTTTATTCCCCCAGCCTGTACTTAGCAGACTTATCAATTTTGGCTAGTAATTATACAGAGTTTTTATTAAAGTAATCAAACATAATGTTGAAATAACTTGTTTTTTTTCTTCCCGGCTCTTGTACTATTTAAGGCTCAATAAACTGCAGCAAAGGGCGCAAACCGGATATAATTATAGGTTCGCTTGTTCCTATTATCAAACGAGTTGAATAAATTGTCAGAAAACCTCCTAGCTTTTTTAAAATAAATTTATAATATTTTATTATATAAAATATAATATATTTTGTGTTATGAATTCCTCTTGTGAGATTGTAATACCTCGTTCATTGGCCAACATGTTCGCTATAAGTGTCAGTTTAAAACCTAAGTTAGGGCCGCACCGTAGCTAAGGGGTTTGGCGCAAGTCTGGTGTTTTGAGATCTGAGGGCGGTGCCGGTTCGAATCCGGCCTTGGGGTGTTGACTTTTGCATTAAGTGGCGGTCCCACAAAATGAAAAACTTGTCCCCCCCCCTCCCGACCATGGTTATAATAGGTTGGTCACCTGTAGATAACTAGGCGAATATCACCTTTGACGTGGTTTCCTAGTTTGTTGTTTGATCTAAGAGTTAAGTAAGGAAACAACGTAGGGCGGGAGTTAAAAAGTATAACTATTTTTTAACTAGATTTTTTTTTTGCGATTGTGACCAAAATTATATCACACTTCCACCCTAATATCCTTAGATTAATTATAACCACACTTATTCAGATATTTATTTTGATCCGTTACTTAGGACTACATCTCGACAAACGACTGACATGGAATCCTCATACGACACTGAAAAGACAAGAAACTGCTCGTAGATTCCGACTATTGCAACATTTACTAGACAAACGGTCTAAATTGTCAATCCATTACAAAAGACTGATCTACATGACTGTAATAAGGCCTATCTAGACATATTGAGTTTTGGGGCTCTACTAAACCATTAAATTCCTCCCGAATCCAATCCTTACAGTCCAAAATCCTTCGTAAAATCCTTAATGCTCCTTACTTTGTCACAAATCAAGACATCCATCATGACTTCAAAGTCCCATATGTTGCCGATTTGGCCAAAACCATATACCATTACTTCCATGGAAAACTTCCCAACCACCCAAATCCACTTGTCTCTAACCTGGCTTCTCCTTCATTACCTAATAATCTTCCTAGGCGTCTGAAAAGAAGATGGCCTCGAGATC
>NW_027113310.1:73065-73674 GCF_000696795.3 Halyomorpha halys | reverse complement strand
CCAACATGTTCGCTATAAGTGTCAGTTTAAAACCTAAGTTAGGGTTGCACCGTAGCTAAGGGGTTTGGCACAAGTCCGATGTTTTGCGATCTGAGGGCGGTGCCGGTTCGAATCCGGCTTTGGGGTGTTGACTTTTGCATTAAGTGGCGGTCCCACAAAATGAAAAACTTGACCCCGAACATGGTTATAATAGGTTGGTCACCTGTAGATAACTAGGCGAATATCACCTTTGACGTGGTTGCCTAGTTTGTTGTTTGATCTAAGTTAAGTAAGGCAACAACGTAGGGCCGGAGTTAAAAAGTTCAACTTTTTTTTTTGCGATTGTGACAAAAATTATATCACAGTTTCACCCTAAGAAACTTATCCTTAGATTAATTATAACCCCACTTATTCAGATATTTATTCTGATCCGTTACTTAGGACTACATCTCGACAAACGACTGACATAGAATCCTCATACAAGACTGAAAAGACAGAAACTGCTCGTCGATTTCGACTATTACAACATTTACTAGACAAACGCTCTAAACTTCCCATTCACTACAAAAAATTAATATACACTACGATAATCAGACCAATTTGGACATATGGAATTGAGCTCTGGGGCTC
>NW_027113310.1:72158-72632 GCF_000696795.3 Halyomorpha halys | reverse complement strand
GTGGTGAATAAAAATACCAAAATAGTAGAAGAATACTATTTATTGTTAACCAACGTTTGGCCCACTTTGCAGGGCTTCGTCAGGGCTAAATGAAAGAGCAAGATACAAACATTTTAGAATTAACAGAACATTAAAAAATTTTTAAAACATTTAATAATAATAATTTAAGGAAGTAAATATATAGGTGGCCTAGAAACTAGTTACTAATAAATATAAGCCAGGTGTGATAGAAATCTAAATATATATTCAGACTAATAAATTGTAGAAAAATACTCCTTACAACTGGTTATAAATGAGGTAAAGCGGTAGGTGTGAAAAGTAGAACATATAGGTGAAGTAAATATACCATAGGTGAGGTATAGTAATATATAAAAGGGAAACATTAAGAAAATTAACAAATATAACTCATGAGTAGGGATAAAAGGCCGGTTCTGGAACAGTAAATGAGCCTTTTTGGACTTTGGACCCTAGCCT
>NW_027113310.1:69788-71322 GCF_000696795.3 Halyomorpha halys | reverse complement strand
GTGTATATGAAACATACAACATATTTACCTATTGTATTATTTTGTAGAGTTGTAAATTACATTAAATAAATAATTAAAAAAAAAAAAATCACTGGTGAACATGTACTTGGATATAGAACAGGAAGGAAGGGTCGAACACAGGTTTTCCTTGTTCTCGGCGTGTGTCGAATCGATTTCAGTAGTAATTGGCAACAACCTGGATTTACTACTCACACACAATAGCGCGCGTGTATGCCACGAATTCCGTTATATTGTGTCCATAACTGTTACATCTGTGTCTATATATATATTACTTTGAAATACAAATTATTCATACTATTATACTATATATCATCCACATATCTTATTTATATTTTCAGAATTATATCAACCAATATAACACAATTTAATCTGGTCCTTGGCTATTTCATTTTAAAGAAAAAATTAATTTTTTGATTCCTACATCTTCAAAAATCAAATACTGGGACAAAATATATTCCTAGAAGACTTAATGCAAGTCTCGTTTTAAGTACTTGATATTTTCCATAACATGAATCAAAATTTTAAAAATAATCACTCACTGATTCTTTTACGTTTTTAAATGGTTAATTTTATTGTAAAACAAGACTGTTTCGCCCCTCGGCTTAAACTAAAAACTTTTTCTTTTAGCAAGAAACGGCCCTAACCCAGAAATTTTTTAAAATTATATATCTGAAAACAAAATTTCCAGCTATTTCTTTACTTGAAAAATATTTTGATAAAGGCATGATATTTTTGAAAATATTAAGACTTTCTGTTGTAATTTACCTATGTCTGCAATATTTTTATATAATATCCTTATTAGATCTGAACATATATTTAAAAATAAAAAGTTGTCCATTATTTGAAAATGAGTGTGAAATATTTTTGTACTTAACCTGCGCTTAGTCATCATCTTAAATTTTTTATATTAATAATGTTTTATTATTATTTCTTTTTACAAATTCATTTGAACTATTATTTTATTAAAATAGTAGTGTAAATTAACGTTCTTATTATTCATTTAAAATTTGTAAAAATAGACGTTAACATATTTTCCTCTTTTTTTTGTAATTTTTTTCAACTTATTATTTATTACAAGTTAAATTTTGATTTAATTAATTTCTCTTTTTCTTTTTACTCTAAGTTACTAAAACCCAATTTTTATTTTTTCTATCACTATTCTGAGAGTACTCGTACCAGAATAAATAAAAAATATTATTATTATTGAATTCTAATACCTCCATAAAAATAAATAAATAATTGGGGGAAATGCTAATGATTAAGACAAGTATGTGTAAAATATGTTTTCTACGATTATGATTTTGTTGTCAAAATAAAAAAAAATGGAAAAAATGAATTATTTACAATTTAAATCAAAGCGTAACCTAACCTAACATCTTTTTAAAATGTTTTTTGGTTTGGTCCTAAGGACTGAGCCCATGCTTACATATAAATATCAAAATTTTTCCTTATTACAAATTAATAATTATGGTTATTGTGCTCATATTTTATTTATTAATGTGCCTCCAAAACT
>NW_027113310.1:67517-68858 GCF_000696795.3 Halyomorpha halys | reverse complement strand
TTTAAAAAGATGTATTTAGTCATATTTATCACTTTATACACAAATTAAAATACAATTATTCCCCTTATTAAAAATTGTAATATCAGACAATTTAATGTATAGAGAGACACTACAAACTAACATTGTCGCAAAAATAATTAATGAATGAAGCCCAGAGAATTTTGTAGTAGTTTACTTCTACTAGTCAGCACTCAAATGCTCTAGTCAGTCAATTTAACAATTTAAAAAAAATATATTTTGACATTATTTTGTCATATTTGTTAATAGATACACTGTATACAAACTAAATCATTTTCCTAGAATATTGTAATTATTAGAAAATTTAATTTAGTATATGAGGAATTGATAAGATGTACTTACGGAATATACTGGATAATAGAATCAAGCCTCCTATATCCCGTAAAAAATTATTTACACAAACCATTACTCGAAGTAATGTTTCACTGTAGTTAGCGAATGAACACTGAAGTGGTGCTGAACAGGTAAGAGAAGAAGTGGACAAGTGTAGATAGCAGCATGGACTAGTGAAGAGGGTATTACACTGGAGTGGGGAAGTACTACTCCCGTATTCAACAATCACAAGGTCTGACATTATTTGACATCAACCTGATAGAAACTGTTTACCTCAATAGCGAACAATTATTACATAAGAGATAATTAAATTTTCTATTTAAATTAACTATCATTGATTGAAGAATTGATTTTGATTACGACAGTTTCGTAATTATGATGAATTGTTGCATTCAAAAATTCTATTAAAAACACCCTAATAAAAAATATCAATGATCTAAATAATTTTATCCACTAATGAAAGGTTTTTTTCTTATTAAAATACTTCCTTTTAAATTCTTTTATCATCATTTACATTTGATGTTTCGGGTACATTTGTTGATATATCTATAATTAGTTTAATATATAGTAACAAATTTAGCATTTGATTGTACCATAATAACATTTTTATAAACTTCTTCTTTATTGTTTCCGTACCTTTTAGATCCATATAAAATTTATAATTTTTAAACAGAAACTTCCCTTATTATGATGTGATTACTATCACATCCTTTGATGTTTTAATACTTTATATTGTTCTGTTGCCTGAATCTTTCTTTTTTTTTTTTAACCTTTATTATTAATTATTATATTTCATTTTGAATGCTTGTATTTAATTATGGCACTATAAAATCATTGATTCATTTATGATTTCAGTATAAATTGTATTAGAGAAGAATTATTAAAGAAATTCAAAGTAAGGGTAATAATCCAAGTTGTATGAAAGTGAAACATAATAATAAGAGAAGATATTGTGTGAATAAATTTAAAATTATAACCATAAGAGACTAT
>NW_027113310.1:48428-66121 GCF_000696795.3 Halyomorpha halys | reverse complement strand
CATGGATGTTACCTTTTTGGTTGGACCTAAATTGTCACATTTTGCTGAATGAATAAAAATCTTTATTCCCTTTTATAATGTTGATATATTTGAAAGACTATATCATAATAAGATGTTAAAAATATATAATCATGATGACCTATCAGAAAATTAAAATTGATCTTTACAATCCATTTATCTTTTTGAAACTGTCTGCTAAAAACAGGAAGGGCGTTAAACTAATGACTGTATCTAAAAAGGAAGTTATCTTAGTGACCTTGATGTCCCAGTTCTTATTCAAATGACAGTGTTTTGATTGGGCATCAGACTTTGAAATTTTTTTTTCCCATCTTAATATACAATAGTTTATTTTTAAAACTTTTATCAATTGTCTAAATACTACATTATTATTTAATTAATAGGGACTGGATATATATTTAACATTTAAATATAATATTTAAGAAAAAAGGTTAAATGTTTATTAAAAACAGAATATATTTGCCAACAATTTTTAATAAATAAAACCCGTTAAGTGATTCTAATACCAAACTGATGATATTTTCAAACTTATGACATAAAATAATATTAAATTTAAAATTTATACTAAACATCATTATTTCACACTGAAAATAAATATGTTTTTTACTTAATCAAAAGTCAAACTTTTTCAATTATGTTGAAACCAAGCTTTATACTGTGAAAAGCATTTTTCCAATTCACATAAATTAATTGAAGCAAATTTGGAAATTCTTTTAAATCTCTTTTTTCATCTTCCTTTTGTTCAATAAGATTAAATAGTAAAATAGTTTTCATTTATAAACTTTTACATAATTTTGTATATTGCCCTGATCTTACCAATGTTTTGACATTCATGTACCTCTTCATCAAACAATGCAACATTTGAATTTTACTATAACTTTTCAAAAGTAAAATTACATTACATTTTCCAGTTTCCCAAAAATGACACACAAGGTTAAATCATTTCCAAGTGATATTGATTTGTTTCACTTGAGTATATCTCAACTAAAAAATAAACTTTATAATAATAATTAAATTTCAAATAAATCAAACAAATTTTTAAGGATCCTCACTCTTGTTTCTATGTACAATTTTAAAAGTATATTTATAAGGAACTAAAACTTTTATTTTTGTTACTGTTACTATATATTGTTTTATGAATTTATATATATGATATTAATTATTCCTAATTATATATAAAATAATATTGTATGACAAAAAATTAATAGACGAAATGTGGACAGATAAGAGTGACAAATAAATTTAAATATCTGGGAGAGATAGTATACAATAATAGTTTGGAGAAAGAGAGAATAAAGAAGAAAATCATGAAGTTGGAAAGGCTAAGCTTCGCAACAGGCAATATTTACAATAAGAAGAACCTATTGTCTAACATAAAAATAAGACATTACAACACGGTGATAAAACCAGTAATTTTACACGGAATGGAGACAACATGTCTCCCTAGTCTGGAAAAATTACTGAAAATAGAGAGAAGGATCCTGAGGAGAATCTATGGGCCCAAGAAAACACAGGAAGGCTACAGGTCAAGACCCAGCCAGGAAATCTACAGGGAGATAAATGACCTGGAAACCGAAATAAGAATCAGAAGACTAAGATTCTACAGGCACATGATGAGAATGGACCAAAGCAAACTAAACAAGAAACTCTTTGACAGAAACCATGAATACAAGAGTGTAGGAGGATATGTGAAGTAAATGAGAGAGGAAACAAAAAAAATTGAAAATAACAGACCAAGACTGCCTGGATAGAGATCAATACTGAAAAAAATCAATGTTCTTGTGGCAAATAAAGAAAAACGGAAGGGTACTGCGTGGTCGGAAAAGAGGAAGCAAAGGTATACAGAAATGATGAGAAGATACTGAGAGAGAAAAAAAGCAAAAATGAGAAGGGAAAAGTAGTTATATTCGAGTGGTCTTGAATGGCCGTTCGAAAAAAAAAAGAAAAGAATTTTGTATATTACATTCCATATAGATGCTTTAAATTTAATTTTTATGACATATACTACCTAAATATAACAATTCATAAAAGAATAATTTATTATGTAAAGCTTTGATTAATATCCATTAAGTTAAAAAATAAAATAATTTGTTTCTAAAATTTTAATAGTACAATTAAAATTCAATAATGAAAACTTGAATTATAGACACATAAAAAGGTATAACATTTGTTATATGTACAAAAATTATTATAATATTGAAGTAAAACTTTCATAATTTTAAAATTCTAGGAATGTGGCTAATCAAAAGTGTATGACTAGTTCAGTTCTAGAGCATAGGTTTGTTCTGTTCTTTACAAACTGTGCCAATATGATTTTGTCCATTTTCAATATTATATGTTTTTTTTTGTAATTCCTACTTCTTTATGTATCGGGCAACAAGATATAAGATATTTCTTCTCCATTTTGTTCAGCTTAATCAACTATTAAGGTCAAATAAAATTGTTGTCTTTTATTTAGCAGTTTTATGCTATATAAAAGACAATTTTTTTTTTTATATACTGTCTTCAATTATGTTATGGAAACTATTAAAAGTGAGTTATAGCACAACATATTATGAGGTTAAGGACTCAAGGTAATTTTTAATTAAACAATTTTTGGGATTAACTGGACTTCACCTCACCTTCTATCTACTTTTTTAATTTTATTCTACTTATGATCTAATTAGTCACACATATGTTTTTCATTATACTACTTGAATTTTTAAATAATTTCCAATTTCTTACTTACAGTTATTTAGTTGATTTTCATATCTATATTATTTTCTTTTTTCATTGTTAAGTTTAATATTAATTTTTCCTTATATTTTATTATATACAGTTTCAATATTCTTATAATAGTACACCATGCATTTTCTTCAAAACTACTTATATGTGTCTACATGATCTGTTATCTTCTAAAGTTTCTCTTTTTTTTTCTGTGATGTTTTTTGTTCTTAGCCATGATAAAGGCCTTAAATTCTGGCTGAAACATCAATAATAAATAAATTTTTACTTATTTATGTTCTTCACTGACGGCACCCCTAATCATCTCCTCATATATATAATCCACGATCAACTAAGCATCACAAGAGGTAGCTCAAGCGGTGATCAACAGATAGTAGCATAGTTGCTGCATTATAATAAATAACAAGACTCATTTGTAGTTTCGTGAAAGAGAAAATGAGTATTTGGTATCAAACCTTTTAGTATTTTTTCAGGATTCCAGATTAGTCGCTTATACAAGATAATGAGCATGTACTACAGTAGTTAGTGTACAGCTTACACTAGTACACTGCATAGATACTAGAGTGTAGTATACTGTACACTAGTAATGAGAAAGTAGTCAATTTTGAAGTTTACTTCTGGTATTTATTGGATATGTTTCTTCAATTTTGGAATCAATCTTCAAAAAAAGTAATAATGAGGTGTTGATGATTGACTGAAGATTAATATGTGGAGAAGGTCAAGGGGAAAAACATAAAAAATTAAAAGAAATAAATAAATCAACAAATTAAAAAATATACATGACAATGGATTGAAAATAAAGTAGTTGATTAAAAACCATAGACGTATTTTATTCTTACCAATCTAATATCTGCTTACATTCTATCTCCATTGTTATATGTATATTTCTTAATTTGTTGGTTTATTTATTTTAATTTTTTATGTTTCTCTGAATAATGGTTGTTATCTGTTTTTTTTTTATTTTTTAGCCCTGATGAAGACCTGAAATCTAGGCCGAAAAGTCGGCACAAATATATATATTTTTTTGTTTATTTCCTGACCGCACCCCCCACCTTGACTGATCAAATAATAAGTGATTAGAAAGTTTCAGTAGCAGTAAATGGATCATCTTAGATTGAAGCATATATCATCAGTATAGGCAGGGAAGATGTGCTGTTAAATATAAATAGTGTTTTAATAACAGACAGAATAAATTTAAGTTCATTTAATAACAGACATAATAAAGTTTCATATCATAAGGAACCAATTTACTAAGAGAGTAAAGCAATATTTTGGACTGCACACGGAAGAACTGTACAAAACATTTAATAGTGAAAGAAGCTGACCTTATCATTCTGGAATGTGAAAACAGTTATAAAGAAATAATTGAATTGGTTAACAATATAGAATAAAATACTTATTAGTTGTTACAAGATATTTATTATAAATTTAATTTTTCAGACTTTAGTTTAGAAAAATAATTACAGACACATTAGTAGAAAGAAAAAAAAAGTTTACATAAATGGTATTTTTTATTATTTTAAGAACAAGTAAGAATATAAATTTACAGGTACAAGCAACCCTTGGAACAATAGTTTGAGCAAGTTTTTGTTATAAATTGACAAATCGTAATTCTATTTTATGAATTAATTATTTATCATACTATAATCTAAAGAATTCTTTTACATATTTTAAATTCTTAACCTACAATAAATAAAACAATCAAACAGTACATTCTCCTTTCATATTAGACAAGAGAAAAATTATTTTATAAGATAATAATTCGGCGAGATACTTATATTCTAAAAATGGTTTGCCATTATGAAAATCAGGAAGCAATTTTTGATCCATTTGGAATTAAAGATGAAGTCTAGGATCATTAGATGCTGATTTGGTTATTCACTTGCGACAATTATTTTTAATTTATTTATTATAATAGTAATTTACTTTTAAAAATTAAGGATCTTTTAGAATTCCAGAAATAATTTATTTATGAAAAGAATCCAATAATCAATATAAAAAATCAATTTTTATTTAACGTTAATTTACTCATATACATAAGATTTTTTTTTTGGTTAAAGTTAACACTTTTCCTTTCAGATGTATTAACACAAATAATACATCAGATGTATGTATTCTTAGTGATTACATTGCCTATCAGAACAGAAATATCATATGAAATAGTTTTGATATGACTCATCATATTTAATTAAATAATAATATTAAGTTTACTGGAAAGTTCTATTTGATAATTAAGATAAATGAAAAAAAAATTTACAGAGCCAAATCATTTTTCATTTCTTTTTTTTTTCTTGGAATAAAAACATACCATCATTAGATCAAATGATAAACTAATGATGTTGAAAAGTGCGTTACGTATGAGAACGCCATGGTCCTAAAAGCACACATTCAAAAGGCTTCATTCCTCAAAATAAAGTACAAGACTTGAGAATATTAGTGTACATTGGTTATTGTGATTTATACAATAAAGTTGGCCTATGGTGATTTTTACAATAAATTAATCAAATCCAATCCATAAAAGTATAATTTAAAAATGAATGATTTAAACGAAATCAACATGGGAATTATTTCACATCTTACCTCCAAAATATTGAGAAGGAAAAATATAATAAACAGGTGGGAGCTAAGCCCTCTATTAGATTTTAAATTTCTAAAGTGAGCTTTTTTTGGGTAATAAAATCCATACATTGATGTCTCTCTTAAAAAAAAATCATATAAAATGACAGAAATAGCTTAATCGAATAACTTTTAATAAATGATTTAAAAATTTTAATTTTTACTTAAAAATCAATAAACAATATAATTCAATAATTACTTGCCACTACTTTGATAGTTGGAAAAACAGAACCTTGGAACAATTCGGCCAATCTCTGATCTAGAAATTTGTATCATAGTTCTTTCCTCATTCATTCATATCCAACATTAAAAAAGATCATTTATTTAAATTTAAAAAAATAATGCTAAATCTATCAAATCACAATTTATATATCCCTAAATTATTACTACTAAAATGACACTAAAAATTTACAATTCATCGTATACATATTTACATGTTATACTCAAGTAGAGTAATTTCTTTACAATGACTACAATAAAATAGTGTCTTTTTATTTGGTAAAAAGCTGTGTTTTGTAGATCAACACAGTTGTGTAAAAATAGATTGTTTTTTTGTAATTTGTAATTTATTTCTTTTTTAAATCTATATGGCAGTTTTCTTATTCATTTCTTTAATCTCGACCCCCATGAGTGGTTCTCCAGTTCCTTCTGTTCTTTTCATTTCCTCTTCTTTTTCAGCAGATCTAAAAAAACAATAAAATATTTTAAAATTTTCTTTAAAATTATGTAAACAATTATTGATTGTTTAGTTAGCATAGTCCACAATTTAATACAGTAAAAATAAGCAGAATATATTATATAGTATGCTATAAAAAGAAAAAATAAGTATTAAAAAACATAACATATGCTGAAAAAAATTTCAAATTGTTGCTTTGCTCTAATAGTGACACACCTAGCAACTACAACAAACTGAAGTAACCTAGTCTTGAGCTGAGTAATTAAAAAAATTAATTGTTATCCCAAGTGCAAAATAAATTAAATACCTTTTTATTATTTTCAGACTTTTTATTTTTTCTGGGTTATTCAGTGATGTTTCTTACTTCAACCTTTTATTTTTTATTAATTTTACATTTATAAAAATATTTCTTCAATGTTTCGGACAGCATCTTCAGGAGTTTATCTTTGTTCATTGTTCTTAAATCTTCTATTTTTCTTTCCTAATATGTTTGCTGCATCAGTATTTTTAAATGGTTATTTAATGGTCACTTTTTGTATAATTTCTTATTGAACTTCCAAATTTATAGATTTTTACTGGAGCTTGTTCTTTTTATACTGAATAGAATGATATTTAGATATCATAAATTGTATAAATTATATTATTAACTATTAATGAAATATTATTTCTATCAATAACATAAAATATTTTTTTAGTGACCACTGTGTAATATTTTATTTTACTCTCTCAGCCAATTGAAAACTTAAAGTCTGAACAATAAGAAAAGAAAAGGAAGCACAATACATTTATATTTATTGGAAGATTGCTGATTGACCGTGTATATCAATAAATGGAATTTGGTCAGGGTGTGGTCAAATTAAACTCAAATAGTAATATATTGTACTATTTTTATTTGACCCAACGTTTCGTCCCATGTTTCAGGGCTTCGTCAGGTCTGTTTTGACAGAAGTCAAAGTCAGAGTATTCAGTCTTCGCTCAGTAAGTCAGTCTCACTCTAAATTTGACTTCCACCAAAACAGCCCTGACAAAGCCCTGCAACGGGGGGCAAAACATTGGCTGAAATAAAAATAGTACAATATAATACTATTGGAGTTTAATTTGACCGCACCCGGACCAAATTCCATTTATTTATTTATTATACAACATCAAAAAAAAATAATACAATCAAAATAACTTCAGAATCCATGTAAATTACAGTTTATACAATTTGAGCAAGGAGTAGTACAATTAAATGAAATGTTGTATAATTTGTAAAATGGAGGGTTGGTCCATCGTTAGGTGGATAGCAGAGTTGGACAACAATGAAACTAATAGCTAAAATTTTCATGGATACAGCATATATTTATCAATGGTTCATTCATTAATAAGGGACGTTTCCATGGCAATTTTAGCATTTTAGTTTCAACACGAGCTAATTTTTTCCCATTTTTGGTGGATAGTAGTTACCCCCAAGTTATTAATAATTACTAATTAATTATTAATAAAATTATCACAAATTCTTCGAAAAAGAAAACTACTTCATATTATTATAATACTTCATATTATTACTACCTAAAATAATTCTAAAATTATACATCACACAAAAATCTATAAACACTTTCTTCAAATATTATAAATTATCTATATAATTAAATTAGAAAATAGTACAAGAATAATATTTCCAATGAAATTTGCTTTAAGGAAAGTCATTTGAGTTGAGGAACCAAATATTTTTAGTTGAAAATAATATGAATTTAAACACACTACGAAATTACTTACTGCTTTGTACATTGTAGACGGAAATAAACAGCTAACAGAATCATCACTATTCCGACTATTACAAGAAATGAAGAAAAACATTGTCCAATAAATGGTAGTCGTAGCACCAGTCGCACTTCATCTGCAAGTGCTTCAGTTATTGTCACTTTTTGTTCAAACCATATCATTGGAAAATAAATAGTAGGAACATCTTCAAAAAGACTAAAAAAAAAAAATAAAATAACTGTTTAGTTTATTAACTTTTCTATATAATTATATTAAACTATTAAGTATTTTTTATAAAATGTATTAGTCCAGTAAAAATATATTAATATTCCTAGCAATAAGTGTAAATTAATTTCTTTTAATGGACTCTTATGTAAATTTTTTTTTTAAATACGATGGTACAATGTTTACCATCCATCGGGGACCTGAAATGGGTAACTGAGCATGATATACTGTGGTAGCAAGTCTTCTCTTACAACGTCTGAGAGAAGAAGTTTCTGCCAAAGTTTCAGCAAAAAAAAAATACTTCTTTGAAAAAGATTAATTTTTTAAAAACTTCAAACTGTCAAATTTTCAATAAAGTATGTAAAGAAATTAAATAAATAGCAATAGTTATTTTCCTAATAGTACAATTTTTCCTAATACTTTCTGTAATCCTAAGTTTTCAGTAATCCAAATAACCCCAGCAGCAATTAATTTAGATTACCGAGATTACACTATATCCTCAAAACTGCTACTATTAGAGAGGATGTTCATTATAAACTACATCATGGTATATTTAACGAGGTTCAAATTGAGCCCTAAAAGACATTTATGTGTCAAATAGTTCCTGAGATATCAAACTTTTCTCAAAATATGACTTATCTCTTATGTATGTTGTTGCAAAATGTTGAAATATTTATAGGCTATCATATTTATTGACTATAAACCTAATAATGTATGGTGGATATTTTTAAAATGTTGCCATATTAGGACTATATACTACACCCTCTAAGAGTGGTAAACTTTTTACTATCGTCTATTGCAAGCAGTTTTACAACATAATCCATCAAAAGAATTTGTTTACAATTACTTCTAGGTTAACTTGCTATTTCACTATACTATGCTGGAAGCATTCTTAGACCTAGAGTGATGGTTAATATAAAAAAATTAATAATTCAGAAAAATAGCAGTGTTCATATCATTAAAATGTATTCTCATGTAGTAAATTTAATTTTTGTAACATTCTCACCTGATGCCACTTGTTGGTTCCAATAACAGATTGATTTGAAATCTTGCAGCAACATCAAGTGGAATTCCAGTTGTCTATAAATATACCAAAATATTTTGATCATAAGTCTATTAATAAATAAATATTTACCTGCTATTAAAATAATTTATGTTAGTAATAATTTTTAAGACAAAATAAAGAAAATTAAATAAATTATTTTAAAAAGTAGCAAAGATGCTAATAGTTATTTTTTGAAAAATTATTCTTGTAAATTTCTCAAGGCCACAGATAGGTAAGATCCACTGTCCAGATCATTTGACTAGATAGGAGTAACTCTGTGTATAAGTGTGCAAACACCAACACCATCACAAATATGTCATGTACCATATAAAAACAGAAAATCAAAATAACTTAATATTTATATATGTATTTTAAAGGTTAATTAGTCTTTGAGTTCATTCAAAGTTCTGTTTAGCTTACCGGTTCTAAGGTGATGTACAGAGTATGCTTTTCAGGTATCGGCTTCAATCCTTCCACTTGGTCAGTATAAAAATCATCTGCCAGATTAAAATGAGGAAATGAGATGAAACCTGGTGCTCCATACCGGCATCGGGTAACATTTACAACACCAGTAGGTGAGCATTTCCCATCACAGAAACACTCATTGCTGGGGTCTAAAGTTCCATTATCAAATGTGTACTTGTCACCAACATACTTGTATCCACGAATTCCATGTACCACTTCTTCGTTTGAGTATGATAGATTAATAGATCTGTAAATAAAGTTTTAAAAATATATCAACAATTGCTAATATGATGTCTTTTGAACAAAACATATTTTCAGAGGAACCTAGAGCATGATGTAGTTAATTGTGGACATTAACCTTTTAAAATTTGCTCCTTAATGTTAATTAAAGACAATGTACTTGATACCTAACTGCTGAGTACGGCTGTAATAGATAATATATTTATTTTGTAATATCAATAGTGGATCAACTTTGAGGATGAAAGACACTCAAGGGATACACTCAGCCCCATCCACCTCCATTGAGTGGGTACCTGAACCTTCATTTGTATTGTTAACTCCAAGTTAAATAATTAATTTTTAAATAGTTTTATTGTTCAATCCAATTATATTTGATTTAATTTTTATTATTTTTTTAGAAGTTTATTTTGTTTTAGAAGAAACATACGTATTTTATATTTTATATTATAATATTTTAGAGTATGAGACTGTTGATGGATGTTTGCCTAGCAACAAACCAATGATCCACATTTTTTAAATCAGTTATTGTTAATTAATCACTTTTATAATTCATTACCTGTAATGTCTGTGCTTATTATTATCATATAGGCAACAGACCATGGACTGTTTTATATGTTATTTTGAATGAGTATAGACATGGACCCACCAACTTTTGACAACTTTGCCTTAATAGGCCTAAGCAACTGTTACAGACAGAAATATCTTCTTCTGACCTATCACAATAGTTCATTCTTTCTTCATACCATCTCTTCTCGCCTCTGACCCATCAGAGACACCACCTCAGTGAATAGTCATCACACATCAAATTTAATATGTATTATTATTAACTGTCAAATTGAGCTATAATTTATGGAAAATTTGTTTCTTCTTTTTCATTATTTATTTTAATCTTAAGGTAATTTTATTTCAATAATTTTCTTCCTAAATGTTTTATGTTATTTATACGTTTATGTTTCTATTGTTAATTTTGACCAAAGACATGTTCATGTCCGAGCCAGTTTTTTTTTTTATATTCTTTGGGAAAAAAAGGCTACTTTGACATGTAGTAGCTTTAACAAGTATGGTGGATAAACCTGGCAGTTGAGCATAGAAGCTAACAACATGAACTCCTGGAATAACCGCTGGGTTAGAAACAATTCTTCTTTACACAACACTGAACAGAGACTCTTAATGGGTTATAGTGGTATAGTTTAATTTTATGAGATACTTAAAATAAAATATCAGAATTTTATTAGTTAGTTTGATTTAACAAAAAAAAAAAAATTATCAATTTTAATTATTAGTTCCTATAATATTAATGTGTTCTTAATAATTATAAAATAAATAAAAAATATAACTATCAGTTTAAAGTGTACTCTCACTGTTTATTTGGTATTGGGAGGATACAACGGTATCCTATACAAATGGCTCACTCTGACTTTGACTTCTGTCAAAACAGGTATGAATTCTGTCTCATTCATTTTCTTCCTTTATTCTTGATTTTGTTCTAATCCCCCTTTTTCATCTCTTAGTTTGTATTTTATTTTATATTTCTTCTTTTTATCAGTTACTATTTCTGTTTTCATTTATTGTTTATAACCTTTTATTTTACTTATTTAATTTTTAATTTCATTGTATACCCTTGTAATTTTCCATTTACTTTTTTACTTATGTTAAGTGTTTGTATCTTTTTTAGTCCTGATGAAGCCCTGCAAGGTGGGGTGAAACGTTGGCTCAATTAAAATAGTTATTACTATTTGAGTTTATTTGACCGCACCCAAAATATATTCCATTTATTATTACACACGGTCAATCAGCGATCTTCCAGTATGTTTTTTTATGTTTTAACTATATATTTTTTTTTTAATCTGTCAAATATGGGCAATGAAACAGTTTTTGCAGTCATAGAGTTCAACATAAGTGAGTTTTTTTCTTTAAAAAATTGACTTGCCTGCACAGATCTGCCGAGTACATGGAAATACTAGTCTTTGTTCTTTCAGGAGGAAAAATTTCACCAGCTGAGCCATTTACGTAGGCACAAGTTGACTCATAAAAAGATGTCTTATTATTGAAATTCCAGTTTTGTAACTTCCCGATCGAATATATGTCATTTACTCCTGTTTCCATGTTGAAAGTACCATCAAAAGCTTCAGATCCATTCCTCTGAAAAAATATTAATTTTTATTAAATTGACAAAAAAATAAAATATTTTCTGTTCCATTTACATCTAATATTCAATATATGAGTGGTATAGAATCAAAAACAAACAATCTCTAATTTTAAGAAAGAAAAAATATAGGCAACATAACTATTGTAGTGGATTTTTCTAAAAATTTTTAATATTGTGGTTTATTTTGACAAATGAAATATGAATATTGGGAATATTCTTATAAACACTGCGCTTTCAACAATTTTGAAAGGTAGAGATAGCTGCTTTGTTCCTAAACTACCCATTTATAGTGTATATGATGGTTGAATTTAAATAATAAAAAATATTATTTAAGAAATCAGAGAAAATGGATAATATAATCCATTATTTCCTCTTTTTCTTTTTAATAATTATTTATAGTATTAGGTATTTTTGTAAAAACTCCTTCTGATTAATATCTTTATTCCTGGGCTATCCCTCCATATTGAGGATCACCATTCTATAATAGGTTTGCCATTTTATAAAATAAACAACTTTGTTTAAACGTGAATGTAGCTTTTTAAACAAATAATAGCTGTTTTTCTGCTCAAATTAAACTCTGTATTTCATCTTTAGTTAAAATATTTTATAGTGTATACTACTTAAAGTATTTTAGTATCACTATTGAACTGAACTAGACAGACTCTTACCTCTAAATTATATCTCTATTAACTCTCTCCTCTACTATTATTGTTATGTAATTGCTCAGGATCCTTCCTTGTTTTAATTTTAAACTATATCATTAATTTATTTTCCTGATTAAAAATATAGATTTTAAATTATAAAAAACAAATCGTGAAAAATATTTTAGAATTTTTTTTTGTAGATATTTTCATCTAAATTAGTACAAGAGCCGGGAAGAAAAAAAGGCAGTTATCTCACCCCAATTTTTGATTACCTTAATGAAAACTATGTATAATTACTAGTCAAAATTGATGAGACTGCCAAGTATAAATAAGTAGGGGGAATAAAAAATGGCAGCTGTTTCATTAAAAAAACATTAGTTTTTCATTCGGAGCTCTATATCTTGAAAACTACCAATAACACTAGAAAATCTAAGAGAACATTATTCAAAGAAGAGTAAATTTGCTGAAATATTAGCCCTAAAAGAGCTATTTACGTCCAGCAATTCTCGAGATATAACTTTTTAAAAAGCAAAATTTCTTAAAAATCTACTGAAAGATTAGTAGTTAGTTAATTTATTTTGAGAATTCTATATTTCAGGAACTATGTTACGTACAGATGTCTATTAGCACTCAAATTAAAGCTAGTTTAATGGACTATAAAGAATTTTCTGACCTTTATCTTCGTAGGAATAGTAGTTTTCATGATATTTGCTAAAATATATTGATTTATAGTTGTTCGGACAATAAGTTTGATTTATGAAAAACTTCATTTCAGAAACAATTGGACGTACAGATATCTGCCAGCAATCAAATAAAGCTAGTTAAATTTATTACAAAATATTTAATATGTTTATCTGTGTAGGAGTAGTAGTTTTTATGATATTTGATAAAATAAACTCACAAAGTGTTAATTTCTAGTTATTTGTATAAAATGTTGGATTTTTGAAAAAATATATCTCTAGATCCATAAGAGGCACATATGTCTGCCAACACTCAAAATAAAGGAAATTTATCTTGCTATAAAGTAGTTTATGACACTTATATTCATAGGGGTAGTAGTTTTTATGATATTCACATATGAATATAAATTTGGCAAATGAAAATTTGTCCGAATAACTATAAATCAATTTATTTTAGCATTCATGTAAACTATTACTCTTACGAAGATAAACATCATAAACTACTTTATAGCTCATTATACTAGCTTTAATTTGAGTGCTAATAGACATCTGTACGTCAAATGGTTTTTGAGATATAAATTTTTCAAAAAAAATTCACTAACTACTGATCATTCAGTACGCCCCATACAACATTTTTATGAAATGTTGCTTTTTAAAAAGCTATATCTTGAAAACTATTCAATGTAAATAGCTCTATTAGGGCTCATATTTTAGCAAATTTACTCTTCTTTAAATGACGCTCTCTTAGATTTTCTGGTGTTGTTACTACTTTTTAAGATAAAGCTCTGAATGAAAAAAAAATTTTTTATCGCTTTGAAACAGCCGCCATTTTTTATTCTCCCTACCTATACTTAGCAGACTCATAAATTTTGACTATTAATTAAACATAGTTTTCATTAAAGTAGTGAAAAATTGGGGTGAGGTAACTGCCTGTTTTCTCCTCTTGGGCTCTTGTACTAAATTGTTTGAGTTCAAAATAAACAATGAAGATTATAGTAAGAGCCTTCTCCATAAAGAACCATTTATTTTTCAAATTAAATTAACCAACATGGCCTAGATATAACAAATATTTAAAATGATGATAAGTTTGTTGACCATGGATAATCTATATGAGGAGAATATCGTTGGGGGTGCTTTCAATGAAGAACACAAATAAGTAAAACATCACTTATTAGTACCAATGTTTCAGCTAGATTTTCAATCATTCATCAGGGCTAAGAACAAAAAACAAGATAACAACCGTAATGATTAAGAGAAATTACAGAATTTCAAAAGACTGTATGAGAAAAGACATATTAAAATTAAATAAGATAAAAGAACAAATAATAAAATACATATGAAGATCTACTCTACCACTATACTTTACTACTCTTTTCTTATTACTTTTTCCTTACCCATGTTATTACATTCATCTCATATTATTATTGTTGTATATACTAATTACTCCTTTTGTCTTACTTAACTTTATATTTAATTTTTTTAGTCTAGTATTTTACTTAAATATTTCAGTAATTACATATATATTTGCTCTCTCATTTTTTCTATAACTTTAAAGGTAAATTATTAAATTCAAATATTCATATTTCTTAATTTCTTTTATAGATACTGCCGCTTATATATACTTATATGTATATGTTTATATTTTATTTTTTTAATCCTATTATTTTACTAACTTATTCAATCGCCTAAATATGCATTTTGTTTCTCATTTTTCATCACTTTATTTTAAATAATTTTCTATTTATAAATATATCTACTTACTAGATTTTCATATGTATTTTATTATTTGTTCTTTTCTCTCTTATTTAATTTTAATATGACTTTTCTTATACAGCCTTTATCTTCTTATAATACTTAGACTATACATGTCTTTCAACACTACTTATGTATCTATAATTTTAGTTAAATTCTTATTTTAAAATAATATTTAACTTCCTAAAAGAAGAGAGTCTTTTCGGTGAAACTTTGTTCAGATAGAGTTGTGCAATAAAAGATCAGGTTGTAGCCTGTATTTATTTTCTGATAATAAGGATGTTGGGAAAGATAGTTTGAAAGTTGTTTTGAGTAAGTAGGTTTAGTGAACCAACAATGGAAATTTTTATGATAAGGAGGAAGGAAGACAATTAAGCGATTGTTAGTTTCACTTTCAACAATGATTCAGCAAGGATGGTAACAGTGGAAGGCAGATAAGAATTCATTATTTTTGACAGCTGTACTTCTTAACTTCTGGAGATGTGAAAAGTGATGAAGTAATCAATTAACAATAGCAAGCAGTATTTCCCAACTCGGAACCAGAAATCGGTGGAATAGTAAATCAGAAACCAAACCCTATGTGGAACTCCTCTTTCCCTGATTTGAAGGAGCAAACCAAAGAGAGGGATCTAATGGTAATATAATTAAAAAAGGAATACTGTGAACTAAGCTTTATTAAACTGAATTAAATACATTATAGATGTGACATGAATAACTATGACTATAATCATAACTTTAATGAGCATATGTTTTAACAACAAATTATATATAAATATCGGTAGTATATGGATATCAATGGTATATGAATATATTAATTGTATATAAATATTAGTACATCAATGGGTATAATATATCCCCTAGAAAAAAGCGTTGTATCCTCAGAAATTGTTTTGAAATTGGGATTTTTAAAAGTGCTTGTTGAGAAACTGTTATAATGTATTTACCAACTAAAACTTTTCAACTGGCACTGAAACCTCGGGAAGATGAGAAAATAAACTTGTTTATATGTGCTATTGGACCAACCTGAAACTCTTGAGGACTCCAAATGAGAGCCACCGATCCAAGATTGTTTTAAAAATTTAATGAATGATTTGTTTTTAACAACGAATCCCATAGATAATAGTACAACACAATAAAAATATTGTGATGGGAATGTTTTAAACTACAATAGTTAATGTGGACAATGTGGAGAGTAGATATTGTTTGAAATGAGTTTGCCCCTACCGAAATTAGTAACATTTTTATTTCACTTGTCTATTTCTTTTAATCCCATTTTTATTTATAAATCATTTTATGCTTCATTATTTTACATTTGTTTTAGTGGCAAACCCATTTGAAACCTTTCACCATAGACAAGTATATCTGTGTTGTTTTTGGCTTAAAAAAAGGCTTTAATATTTGTTCTTGATTATGGTGTAATTTACTAGTATTTTTTCTATAATAATCATTGTTAACTTGATCAATAAAGATTGTCTCTACTCATTCATCAATCATCATTTTTTTAAAAATTCATAAAATTGCAAAATGGCACAATTTATTTTAATATTTTTAATTTGATCCAGTGGGTTGGTAGCTAGTTGGTCCCATAAATGTTTTATCAGATTTGATTTTCCACTTTTAATCCATGCACCAACTTACTCTCCTTGGCACACTTATATTTGAAAAATTGCACATCAATTTTAATCCAAATTTGGAGGAAAGTTGGAATTAATATAAAGTTAGTGTAGTTTTGATTTCATCAGATTCTGTAATCTACTGTTACCTATGCATGAGAATAACTCCTTTCTGGATAAAACTTTACAGAAACAATCTCGTTCTCAAGATTTTATTTTCAAAGGACAAATCATTAATCTTAAAATATAGGTATAATGTTGTACTAAATAGAAATTTCCAGAAAAAAGTATAATTTAAAGAAAACATAATTAAAAGAAAATATATAAAGAGAAAAACGGATAAAAGCAATGAGGAAACTATACTGATATGTACTTTGTGAACTGCTACGAACCATGAGATGGGCAGGTTTTCAGTACTTTGTAAGGAAGTAATGATTTTTGAACAATGGTCATACAAGGAGGTAATTTTTTCAATATCACACTCAACTGCCAGATTTTTCTCTAAGGGTACCCACTTTATAGAGGCTGAGCGGACCCTCAAGGGCTTCTGATTCTATAGGATAGCCTCATAGCTACAGAATAAATAAATCTATTACAGCCATATTCAAACCTAGATCCCAGAAGTTAGTAGCACAACACTTTACACACTGAGCTATCCTGCTCCCATTTAATTATATGAAACTTATAAGAAGTGCACTCCAAATAAAATTCAAATGATAATTATTTAATCTTCAGATTTTAAAAATTAAGTATATAATTAAAAAACACAGAAAACTTATGTTTTTTGAAATGTATAAATGAAGAAAACATTTTTGGAATATGATTGCATTAATTTAAAAAGCAATATAGAATAACTTCACATAGTAAAACCAACCGTGTAAAACCATGCAAACTTGTCATAAGGAGGAATTTCAACATCAGAAAAGGCAGGAATTTTACTTCCGATAGTCAATAGTGAGTCTTTGTACCCAAAAAACAGTATTTCTCCGACGGTATGTTTCACACTGATTTTTTCACCAGTAAACCACATAGTAGTGGATAAACCTGATCTCATTGCACCACTCCTATGTCGTATTGTCCTTGCAGCGCTCTGTAAAATATAT
>NW_027113310.1:43773-48322 GCF_000696795.3 Halyomorpha halys | reverse complement strand
TTTTTCAACATTCTAATAACTTTTTGGCCTTTTTATCTTTGGTTATTTTCGAATTTTTTCTTTTTCCCTACTTCTAAGCTAAGTCTAACTAAGTCATATTATTAAAATTCTTTAGTTTCATAAAATTAGTAAACATTTTTTTTATTTTCTTATCTACAATATATTACACATAAGAACCATACATTATCTTTATAAACTATATGCATGTTGTTTTATGAAATAAAACTATGTTGTTTTATTCCTATTTTGGACAAAATTTATTTTTTATATTATATTTTTTATATTATATTTTTTAAATTAATTTGGAAAAAGTTTTTAAAAAATTTTTACCTTTTTTCCAATCTCAAGAGATATCTATGGATGGTAAATTTTGTTTTTCTTTATCTATGTTTTATCATTATCACATACAGTTCACAAAGAAACTATTAAGACTATTTCAGTGCACTCTGTTGGGAAATTTATCTAACTATTTTTATCAGTCAGATGAACAGTTTGTCATTTGTTCAGTTAATTGAACAGTTCGGCATTTGTTATATTTAAAATTTTTATACTTGACTGCATTATTTTGGTGTTCAGATATTTTAATA
Source organism: Halyomorpha halys (assembly GCF_000696795.3). Taxonomy (NCBI): domain Eukaryota; kingdom Metazoa; phylum Arthropoda; class Insecta; order Hemiptera; family Pentatomidae; genus Halyomorpha; species Halyomorpha halys. The sequence goes on along the minus strand of NW_027113310.1, from coordinate 47,735 downwards.
GCTTCTAAAAGATTCTCCTATAGCTATTCTATTGTTTATAAAGTATTTTAACATCTTGAAAATCAAAATAGTGTTTTTTTTTCGGTGTGATGCTGTCCCTACATAGTTTTTTTTTTTACGATATGGGTTTAATAAGGTCCTTCTCCTTCTTCTTTTACTGGCACAACAGGCGCATGAAACTGCCAACCATCTTTCTCTATCTTCTGTAAGGGTAACTGAGATTCTCAGTTGTCGCAGATCCTGCCTCACAGCACGTTACCACGTTGCTGCACACCATCCGGAACGTAACTGTACAGTTTATGAGCCACTCTTTCCTCGCTCATCCTCATTACATGACCAAGCAATTTAAGCCTCTTTATCCTTATGTACAAGGAGATGCTACATTCCTTATAGACCCCAAAATGTTCACCATTTTTCCTTCTTCGCCAATTACCATTCTCACATAGGCCATCCTTCCCCGCCCGACCCGCCCCGCTGAACCCCCGGAGAGCGAGGGCCCTATAGCACTTTCGAAATATTAGCTTAAAACGGGAAGGAGAGACTTTGAGATAGTTTAATTGAGCAATATTTAAAAAGCCCCTGAAATCGAAAAACGGCCCTAAGATTCTCCTCAGAATTACTCTTTCAAACCTGTCTAACAGGTTAATGCTTTTATTGCTCAGGGTCCAAGTTTCTCCACCGTATGTGATGATTGCCCTTATCAATGTTTTGTACAGGGTGAACTTGGTGGTACATCTAACAAATTTACTTTTGATTAGCCTTACAATGAAGAAATAGGCTCTATTTCCAACAGCAATTCCGCTTTTAACTTCTTTTTCTTCATTCTGGTTCTCATTGATAATAGAGCCAAGGTAAGAAAAACTTCTTACCACTTCAAAATTGTAGGGGCCCATTACAAGGCAACTCTGCCTCTGGTCCAAAGGCTTCTTACCCTTTTTTTTTTTTTTTTTATCCCCCTCCCTTGCTATTTCTGGCATACGGGGCGTGGGAGGGGGTAGTGCGCTGGGGTTTGCACATGCCACTGCTCCCAAAGATCACCAATTCTTTTGTTGTTTTTTTTTGCTTTTGATTCTTACCCAACAGCATAATCTTGCTTTTTCCCCATTAATTTGCAGGCCCTTCCTTTTTGCTTTGACATCCATAAATTAAATCCCTTTAATGAGGTCCTTAAAAGTTTTTCTCCTCAACGCTAGTTGATAGCTAATCATATTTTTAATTTTTTTTTGTAATGATAAAACTACAACATTATATTATTGATTAAAAGATAATATTAATTATATTAATTTTGAGTAATTTTCTGACAATTTTAAGTTAGATAGAGCTCTAAAGGATAAAAATGACAATAATTTGATTATTTTCATTTTATTTCGTTGTTATTAATATTATTTTTAATTAGGTCATAAATTTGAGGATGAATAATGATCACTTGTCATTTGGCACAATGCCTGTTTGTGGGCTTCAATAAATAAGCATTGTTGATTTTGCTTTAATTTACATAAATTTCACCAGCATAAAGTTATTAACATAGTAAAATAAAAATATTTCTTAAAAAAAAAAGTATGCTCTGTCACAAAACGGCATTGATAGCAATACTTCTAGCTTGGAGATTAGGATATGAAAGATTTACACGTTCATTCCACTTGGACTAAAACTTTATCTTAATTTTTCTCTGCAGCATTAAGAAATTTCCGGTAATTATAAGTTAATAATTAATGGACAGATGACAAAGCAGAAAGTTTTTACTATTCACCTACAAAAGCTGCTGGTAATTAGGGAAATTGATAAGTACTAACTTAAAGGCATATTTTTAATTTAAACTGATTTTACTCTGCTGGATCTGTCAGCTTGAATGAAGTACCTACAGGTGTGATTTTTTAGAAATAATAAAGTACTTTGATTTTGGTAACAATTTTATTCATGAGCCTAAGCTTTGAAAACCTATCACTGCATCATTTGCGAAGGTATATTTACTGTTTTCAACTTTATAATTTATATTCAAGATAAATAAATGAAATAAAAATTTATGCGCAAACTCACCACTGATACGGAGTTCAATGTTACTACTTTATCTTCAAGTGATCCTTCAGACTTATCTGGGTCAAAAATCCAAAATCTTTGAATTTTAAATGTCACTGTTCCGTTATTATTCCAAATTATTCCTGTTTTCTTTTCTTTTACTCTAAACATATAAAAAAGTTAAGTGTAATTTATTAAATAATTTCCTTTTTTGAAGGTACTTTATTTATATATTATCTGATTTTGTTAAGTGTAAATAATGAATAGAAAAATAAATATTATAAATCTATTAACTAACTAATTATAATAATGATGTATTATGTATATGTATAATGTATAACTAACTAACTACCTAAAAGGAACATTAAACACCTTTAATATATTATTATAACTTTAATGATAAATTATACCTATAGTTCTTCTATTAATAGAATTAAGAGGAAAACCAAAGCTGTTTATTGCGATATGTTTTTTTACTCATTATATGCTTTCAAACAAAAAATTAAAAATTATTTATAATTATTGCACAATTCATTTTTCTGAAGTACAAATATATTAAAATTGATTTTATATGATTCCTACATTATCAAGTGTTTTAAAAGTTTTTATTTCTTATATGTTTCTTGAGTTATTGAGTTTTTATATTTGTTTTAAGTTTCTTTCATGTATGTTATATAATTTCTAAGCTTTAAAGTATGTTTTAAGTAAGTTATTTATTTAATTTATGAATGTGATCAATTTTGTTTTTGCTATATCGTTATTTATTGCAATCAATTTGTACTCTGCCATTATAATGAGTCCAGTCATAATAAATGTAAAATATAAATATAATGTATATAAGATTGGCTTAAAGTATTATATCTACCATTTTTTCAATAAAGAAAATATCAATAATCTATATTTTTTATTGTTAGGATAATGATATTTTTGTTTGTACTGTATCTTTGGTTTGAAGCAAAAACAATGTCTATTTTAATAGATTTTTATTTTTAATGTAGTAACATTGTCAATTAAAGAACAAACTTTTACATGAAGAAATCAAAAATGTTCTCAACATGTAACTAGTGTTTTCTTAAACCATAACAGCATAAGTCCATGCTCATTTTAGAAAACCTTCAATTTGTTTTTTACATTAAGTTTTCTTAAAATCTGGAATTGGGATATTTCATCATACTAATACCATTTTAATTTTAATGGGACAAGTCATCTGTTTTAAATATCCAAATTCACTCGACCTCATTATTTTATGAGCGGTATCCAGTTTCTTCCTCAAAAAATGAAACCCCTTAATATTTATACATTTCTGTAATATACATGGGTGTATTAAATTTAAATTTATTTGGACAAAATATTGAATTTGAACATTATTATTTCCAGGATCTTATCATCATTATTACTTATTTATCATAACAATAGAACAAAAGTCCTAATATAATAACAGAGTACAGATTAAGAACAAAAAATAAATAATAAAATGATATAGTAAAATTAAATAAAAATAAATAAAAAGCATTTATAAAAGTAAATCTAAAGTAAAACAACATTAAATACAGGCATAAATTAAAAAAAACAGCTTATTTATTTATTTTTTTTTAGCTCAATTTAAGAATAAAGCATAATAATAATTTAAACATTCATATAATTAATTTAAATCATACATGAATGTACTTGTAATTTAAAACAAACATAAAAACTTTAAAATTTAAGAAAAATAAATGGAATATAAATATAACTTTTAAAACACTTAATAACATATGAAACATGAATAATTAATTTAAAAGAATTGTATTACAAAAAACTGTATTGTATCACAATTAAAAATCAACTTATAATTTTTATTTTTTGTTTAAACATATACAATTAGTCAAAAATTTTATTACATTTAACAGTGGTTGCTCTCTTTTGGTATATATTAATAGGATATAATTATGAATGCATATTAATTA
>NW_027113310.1:40947-41985 GCF_000696795.3 Halyomorpha halys | reverse complement strand
ATCGATATTTCGATATTTTAAAATATCGATATTTTAGTTCCGATATAACACCGATATCGATATTGCTATCCGATATCGATACCGATACCGATATCGATATTTTTCTTTCGATATCCCATCCCTACTATACACACGTTGAGCAATATGTAGGACTAGTGGAACAAAGGTACACGAGTATAGTTCAATGATATAGGGAAACTTGATAAGATTATAAAGAAATCCGAAAACTGAGAAAAGAAATTTACAAGATATCACTTCGTATTGAAGCGTCGAATGGTAGTAATAAATATATCTGCAGTAATAAGACAGTGTTGTGATTTCAAAATTTGTTTTTAGTAATCTCCTAGCTATTTTATAACCTTTTTTTTATTATATAATATCTTTTTTAAAACTGAAAATGAAAATTTTTAAATGAAAATGGCAAAACGTCCAAACATCATCTTACATACTTGAGTCTCGTGATGTAAGCCGAGTTTCAGAAAGAAACTTAGTGAAAGATGTACAAATCAACCTGCAGTGCATATTCGAATTTACCATACTCTAGAAAATTATAAGAAATATATATATTTTTTCTTTTGAATATATGTTCTTCAATGTCCAAAAATACATATAAACCAAATTACATTGGCCTTACTTCATCAAGCTTTACTTGGTTCTAAAGTTGTACTATATAATATCACGATTCCAGGCTATAATGTGCCACTTATTCGCGAAAAAGAATAAAAATTATCTATAGTTGAAACTAATAGCTAAAATTGCCATGGATACGGTCCTTATTCATGAATGAACCATTGATAAATAAATAACGTTTCCATGGCAACTTTAGCTATAAGTTTCAACTGTAGCTAATTGTTGCCCATCTCTGGTGCAAAGGGTTAAAAATATTATAAGAAACATTTTGCACTTAAACTTCAGTCAGATTACACAAGAGATAAGTGTCTCGTGTGTCAAAGGATTAAGTTAATAACTGACCGCTTTAGCGCACTTGCTCAGCCTCCACTGGCTCATTACCAGTGATGCGGCGAGAGAGATGCGCTG
>NW_027113310.1:38635-38947 GCF_000696795.3 Halyomorpha halys | reverse complement strand
ATGATTAATTATTCTATTAAAATTTGTAACATCTTAACGTGAGCTTTAATTGACAACAATGATTTGAACAATGAGCGATAATCGATTTATTTAATCGATCGTTCAAATTATCGATGTTTTTGTTTTCATTAAGTTCTAAAAGTTCCTCTACACGTTTGCCAAACAATGACAAATTCGCGCTTGCACAAGCTGTAGATATGTTATTTGGATTGGCATGAATCAGAGGACACTTGTACTACATTCACACGTTTGTCTTTAGTTAGGATTGTTTGAGAACCGTCAAAAGATAAATATTTGTGATCTTCAAGTTTT
>NW_027113310.1:34126-38110 GCF_000696795.3 Halyomorpha halys | reverse complement strand
ACCGCGCTTTTATATATTAGATATAATTTAACAAAAGAGATTAATTATTTAAATGAAAGTAAAAGACTCGATTTTCTATAGACAAGTAAGAGTGTATGAAATTCGGAGAAGAATATTAAAAGGAATTCCTATGTCACTTTGATATATACAATTTAAAATACAAATTAAATACACGAAAGCTGTGTTCTTATTGTGTTTACCATTTAATCTCGATGATGATATATTGCACTCATATCTACTGGCTGTTCAAACAATGAATGAATCATAAATGCGTTAAGGAGTGTTGCAAATATCAGGTTGGGATCAATTATTGATCTCTAACTTATGAGCTTATATTTCAATTAAATGAATTCTTCACTTAGCATTTTTGTGCTATTTTCTCTAAAAATGATGAACTTTAGTACTGTATCGAAGTTTCGTGTAGGTGGTGGTCTTTTTTAAAAATCCTTATAAAATAATTAAACACACGATTTAGGGTTTTTATGACTTGAACACAATTTTGGCGTAACAGGGGATTAGCTGTAGTGCAGTACAACACCAGACATTTCCTTTCTTTTTTTTTCTATTTCTCTCAGTATCCTATTTATATATCAGGAGTGGCCAACAAGTCGATTGCAAAGCCAATTTTGGTCGATCGCTCGCGATGCCTGGGGTGGAATTCCGTGTACGATAGACTTCGAAGCGATTGTTGAAGACATAACTTTCTAGCAATGGTTTCATATGTACTCAGCGAGCTATTAATAGATTAGCAAAAAGTAAGTCATATTATTCTTTCATGAAACATTTTCCTGACCAAAAAAAAAAGAACGCGCAAGTGATATATTGAAATCAAATTATTAACTATATTGTGCAGCTTTATAACAAAGTTTTCATATTTATGAACAAATAGTACAACTTGTACATTGCAGTTGATAAAAAAATTGAATTGTATTTTAAGTTAGTAAAATGTAAGGAAAGCTGCTATAAAAATTCGGGTCTAGAAATGTATTTTCTTCATGATCCTATATCTCGAAAACTTAATAAGTGATTTCAATAATAGTTTTGAACATATATATATTACTTATCTACCCATATCTCGTTGGAATGCACTTGATACTGAAACGCAGTGTGTAAACATAGTATGCATTTCACATCAGTTTTTTCTGCTGAGACTACTCCTATGACAAGTCGATCGCGATAAAAACAATAAGATAAAAAGTAGGTTTTATATACAGAAAACTTGGTCATCCCTGTTATATGTAATACAGCATTATCAATCCCTTATCCGGCTCACAGGAGTGATGGATTTTGACGAATGAGATATCAAAAGAAAAAAAATTTCATGGAGAAGTGACAAATTTCAATTTGGATTTTTATATCCTTAAACTTAAATAACTGAAACTTTCATCAAAGTCATTAAATGAGAAGTTTCAGAACTCTAACAGAGGTTGGTTAGCTGATTGAGGCGGTACGAATGGATTTTAAAGATTTCTAGGTTGACAAAAATACTCAAGTACGCAACTTTTAAGCCCTAAAATCCCTGGCCTAAGGTCTCCGTATGAAGTCGTCCCAGATCAACCTCCATCTAAGACCCTTCCCCTTTCCTGTGGTGTTCCTCAAGGCTCCTCTTTATCTCCTACTCTGTTTGCTATCTACATTAATGACCTTCCCCTTCAGACCCATCACTCCCAATACCACATCTATGCAGATGATTTCCAAATATACCTGTCCTTCCCGCCTTCTGACCTATTACCAGCCACAGAGAAACTTCAAGAAGACTTGGATGGGATTTGCGAATGGGCAAGAGCTAACAAGTTGAAACTAAATGCGGAGTAGACGAAGGCAATCTTAATAGGCTCCAATCATCTCCTTAAAGCTGTTCCTAATATCCCAACTCTGTTCCTACATGATAGTCCCATCAAATTTTACCCCACCATCAAAAACCTGGGAATAACCTTTGATCAAACACTTTCATGGTAAAACCATGTATCCAATGTCGAATGGGATTACACAAGCTTAAATAATGCTCTAAAGAGAATATTATGTATTAAATAGGATTAAATTATTTACAGTCCTCTGAAATCTTGAATTTTATAAAATTTTACTTTTTTATACATCTCATTATTAGAAATAAATATTTATTTCCTATAAAAATAAGTCACAGAAGTGGCGTTTTATTTCTGAAGATGCTACTAGACATAAATACCATGGAGGAATATATACTATGGAAAATTCGTACTAGCCCAAACCTTCCTGGCAAAATTCGTTGATGGATACCGCCGTCCTTCCCTCAAGCTGAGATGCTGATAAAGCAACCGCAAACCTACAAAGCCACCTCTCCCTTATAGAAGATTGGTATAACAATAGGCGAATAAAAGTAAACGAGCCCAAATTGAAACATGTTACCTTCACCCTCCGACGCAGATATTGTCCGCCATTCCATTTTAATTTCTTTTTCAGACACAGTCCGGTATCTTGGCTTTCTCCTAGAGGAAAAACTAAAGTGGAATCCACATACAAGATTTAAAAGACAAGAACTTAACCGACGATTTGGACAATTATATGGACTGCTAAGTAGAAAACAACTTTTAATAGACAACAAATTACTACTTTACAAAACAATAATAAAACTTTTTTTGACTCATGGACTAGAACTGTGGACAGCTAAAAACTCCAACATCAAACGTGTTTAATCCTTTCAGTCCAAATTCCTTCAAACAATAGCCAATGCTGCTTACTATGTACCAACGATACCCTACATCATGACCTTAATATCCCGTTTATATCAGACCTTATTAAATCTAAATTCATCACATTCCAAGAAGAACTCACTTCATCCTAATCTCCTTGCCCAATCCCTATCTCTAGCATTACCACCCCTACTCCCCATTACCATTACCACCCCAGCATTCCTGAAAGTTAAAACGGCAGTGGCCCAGATACCCATTATAAATAATTATATTAGAGCTCTGGCAATGGTAACTCAAGTCCTCAGGTCTGCGATTATCGCTCTCACTCATCCTCCACTGGCTTTTAATACCAGCGATGCGGTTAAAAGAGAAGCGCCGCGGCTTCCGGAGAGGATGAGCTCGGTTCGGAGACCCCCAGGCTGATTGTAAACAGGAATGGTTGTGTTTAACATATTATTTTGCTATAACTTAATTTAGTTTAGCATTAATTTAGTTTTGTTCTCTACAATTTTTTATTTTGTTATCATTTAATTTATATATATATGTAAATATGGTGGGAAAGAGCTCTATGATCTATGTTACCATCGTCAGAACATATGACGGAATGCAATATTACAAAAAATAATTTCCTACTCACAAATTTGTTGTGGATAAAAGAACAAAAAATAGAGGACGGGTGCTGGTAGATATCATGTTTTACAATTGGTAAGGCACTCGATCAAAAAATTATAATATCTTTTGATATCATCTCAGAAAAAATATAGATTGCTACCTTTCTCATGAAACAAAGGTGTTCCATTTTTTCCCCATCCCCAGGAGACGCAAGTATGTGTTGGCAGGTTTAAGGACGATACAAGGAAAACTGAGAGAAAAATAGCATTTTAGTATTATTTATTACCAGCAAAGACCTGCTAAAAAAAAAATAAATTGACATTAAGAATTGATTACCAATGCTTCTGTTTGTTTTTATACGTGCATTTTTAATATAAAGCTAGCCGCAAGGTTAAATAAGCCACGTGTAGTAAAATCGAAAGATTTATCAAGTATATGTTCACTAACCTTACCTTATGAGAAAGTTCATTGCTAACATCAGCTCAAAATACTTTTCAAAACTAGAACTTTTCAAAAAACTTTTCTATAATTAGAAAGAACATAAAGGCTTGTATTAGCTAATAATAATCCGATTTAATTGATTAGAGCGATGCATATATTATATATGAGATAAGCAACAATCATGTCACTAGGAAAAAGCTAATTTTAAGTTAGTAGAATGTAAGGAATGCTGCTATAAAAATTCGGGTCTAGAAATGTATTT
>NW_027113310.1:31403-32391 GCF_000696795.3 Halyomorpha halys | reverse complement strand
CTGGTCAATATTTAAATAATGTATTTATTAAATAAATTAAAGCTTTATTTAATGTAATTATGTAAATAGGTTAACCTTTAGGAATTATAACAGTGCTCTACCTTTACTCAGCTGTTATTATTTACCCTCAATTGCGTGCATCAATGTATTTAGTGAGTGTGTTCAAGTTATATCTATTAGTTTGTTTTCAATATATAATAAAAGGTTTTTCTTAATGAATCTAGTCTGTACTTATTATAGTCACTTTTAAGTCACAACATTTAACGAAATAATTATTTATATATTATGAAAATTCTTGTTGGAGACATAGTTGTATATTAGTTATAACAAAAACATCCAAATAGTCTCAACACTTTTTTATTATCTTTGAACTCTTACGTTTCAGCCATTCCGGATATTTTCAACTATCTGTCAATTAATTCTAAAAACATTATGAAAAATTACATTTCCTACCTTATTCAAACTATCACATAGAGGATACGGCAAGCCTGGGATGTTGAGGTAGGTTACTCAATGTACTGTTGTTATAGTGATTGATATAGTGATGGTGAAATAGAAATTTTGTACTAATTATTGTAATAAGTGAAACTGTGAAAACAATAGGTAATTTAGCAAGTTATAATGAAAATTAATTTATTAGTGTATATTATTTCCTAATTGAAGACCTTTTATAGGTAATTGACTAATGATAAAAACTGACATAGGCATAATGGTCTGCAAAAATGTGACAGAAGCAATGTTTGGCTGTGACAGTGTGAAGAACATAGGAAATTTAATTTTTCATAATGTTTTTAGAATTAACTAATAATGAATGAAATGTGATCGAAAATTTTAATGGATATGCCGGAATGCCTGAAACGTAGGATTTTACAGATAATAGAAAAGTTTTGAGACTATCTGGATGTTTTGGTTATAACTAATGAAATAATTATTTCCAAAATGTTGATTATTTTTAAAAAGTTTTATTGATGAAATAATCTTAATAAAA
>NW_027113310.1:27139-31083 GCF_000696795.3 Halyomorpha halys | reverse complement strand
ATTTTCAACTATCTGTCAATTAATTCTAAAAACATTATGAAAAATTACATTTCCTACGTTATTCAAACTATCACATAGAGGATACGGCAAGCCTGGGATGTTGAGGTAGGTTACTCGATGTATTGTTTACATAGTGATTAGGTTAAGTAGAAATTGTGTACTAATTATTATAATAAGTGAAACTGTGAAAACAATAGGTAATTTAGTAAGTTATAATGAAAATTAATTTATTAGTGCATATTATTTCCTAATTGAAGAAGTTTAAGAGGTAATTGACATAGGCATAATGGTCTGCAAAAATGTGACAGAAGCAATGTTTGGCTGTGACAGTGTGAATAAGATGGGAAATTTAATGTTACGATAATGTTTTTAGAATTAACTAATAATGAATGAAATGTGATTGAAAATTTTAATATATCCATAAAAATGGCTGGAATGGCTGAAACGTAGGAGTTTACAGATAATAGAAAAGTTTTGATACTATATGGATGTTTTGGTAATAACTAATGAAATAATTATTTCCAAAATATTGATTAGTTTTATTGATGAAACAATCTCAATAAAATTTTTAAAAAATAGTGAAAAATAATAATCGCTCTTTAACTATTATCTTATTTTTTTAAATATATTATTTTACACAAAAGCATAATAATTATTTAGAGATTTTCGAACAAGGTTTGACCTGATAGTTGACAGTACCTGAAGTGGCATGAGGCAACTGTCACGTTAAAATCAGTCCAAACAACACGAAATCAACTTTTGCAACAACTGCCATGGTTAAAACTGATAGTTACGATCATGACAGTACACGCTGTAAAGATGGCAACCATCATACAGTTTCCTCCAAGGCAGTGTCTGCGATATTAGTTATTACGAATGCTATTAATTATTTCTAGTATTTGAGGATTTTAAACATTATTTCAAGAAATAAATTTGATCAATAAAGTAATATTATTAGAGAAATAATCGTTCAATAAATAACCATTTAATTTATTTATTAAATACATTATTTAAAATGTGTTAATATGAAAACTTATATTTCTCGCAGTATGTCCTGTTTGTAATTTCCAGATCTTCGAAAACATACTTAATATGTAATATATATAATATACATAATAATATGTAATATCCCTTAGGATCCTATTTTAAAAATCGAAATGTTAAAATAAATCGATAAGCGAGCGCGCTACGTTAAATCCCTAGTATTTTCACTCTCTACATCTTCGACAGCATAAGAAGGGTCCCTAATATGTTGTATATGTGAAATCGAAAAGTTGAACAAAATAAATATTTAGGCGAACGATCTTAAAATCAATAATATTTTCTTTATCTCTGTAAGCAAATAATGCACCCTTAATATGTAAGAAATATTGTAAAGTTGATATGAATCGATACAGAAGCGAGGTATAATAAAATCGATTGAATTTTTATTTTCCGTGCCTTAACATATGAAGGGATCCTAACGTGCAAGAAATCGAAAAAAACAATATTTTATTGTAAATTCTTCAATCTGCAATACGTAAAAAAATTTATGAAGTGGCCCCAGGTTATATTAAACAGGCTCAATTGTTAAACAGGCATCCGAAACCATAGACATAAATAATAATGGTTGCTGGATCATAACGATAAAGCAATCAAAGCATGGCTTTGGGACGTCGGACGTGTAGAGGAGGGTGGTAATATACCATAATTAAAGAAGAAATTTTTTTTTTAATATTTATTTATTGCTATTGACTAAATTTCTAAGTTAAATTAGAGTGTTACAGGCGTGTAGAGAAACTACCCATTGATAGCGCTCTAATGACATTTTACATTAGCTGGTCTCGTGGCCATCTTCTTTTCGGGCGCCCTGGAGGATTGTCAGGAATTGAAGAGAATGCAAGGTTAGAAACTAGAGGGTTGAGTGGTTAGAGAGTTTAAAAAAGGAAATTTAAACTATTAAATAAAAACCTACAAAAGGTAAATAAACTCGATATTCTTCTAAATAGAGTAACGATATTCAGGAGCGGTGTGGATTGTTATTGACTTTAATAACTTTATATGAAGGAATATAGAGACTTCAGATACAATTATTTACAATATATATTACACACTAATAAGTATAAGTGTCTTCCAATTAATCTATTCGATTCCTCTATAGATGGGAATCTAGATCAGACTGTCATTTTCTGTAGCACAAGAAGGTCCTCAAGGCTAAATAGAGGGAGTAAGATAGGATCTCGGATGGGGTTGATAGAGAACTGAGTTCCACGCTATGTGAGAGGTCCTGGACTATTTTAAGATTCCAGAAAATAGGAATAAATATATATATATTAGTATGAAAGAACTGTACCACTTATTTCAGGCACTAATGTTCCAAGCTAATAAAAAAGCCTAGTATCGCTTCCCAGCCATGGATGCCCATTCTTTAAAAATTTGAACATTTCAATGTAATATAACATTTGAACTATACAATTAATACGTTTATATTAATAAACAAGGTGTATGAAGCATGCCTTCAACTAAATGACAGGAACACTTTCACTTTGGGTTGGCTGGTTGGATTTCTAAGTGGACAGTATAATTGAAAAATGAAACATGATTGAATGAAAATAAAATTCTATTATATAAATTATAAGTGGTGTAGGGGGTGGCCGAAATAGTTTTGGCTGATGGCCACATGGGGCGCTACTAATGCCTACATATGGCAGCCCCTCCAATTCAAGCTTTTGGTTAAATCAGGTTACCCAGAACACAAGGATATTTATATAGCCGTGAGATACTATAACTCCCCCCTTTCCAAAGAAGCTGTCGTCCCGACAGCTCTAATTAAGCATCTAATTTATTATTAATGATATTGTCACCATAAGGCAATTTGGTTGTAATGTGTAGGAATCTAAGGTTTTGAGGTACAGGTATTGATTGATCTCTAAAGAAAGGAAAGGATTACTTTGCTTTACAAGTCTAATGTAAGATGTAAACCTAAATATACAACTAATATCTGAAAAATAAAATAATGCAATAGTTTTCTATGTATTGCACATTAAAATTCTGTAATTTTTATTTTAATTCAAAATTAACATTAATGATATTGTCACCATAAGGCAATTTAGTTGTAATGTGTAGGAATCTAAGGTTTTGAGATACAGGTATTGATTGATCTCTAAGGAAAGGATAAGATAACATTGCTTTACAAGTCTCTTGTAAAAAACCATTTTTAATGATAAAAACACTGTAGAGACACTACCAGCTAGCACGGGAACTACTACTGGAGACAAGCAAACTGCATACTAATATTATATATAGCTGTATAATAATATTTGCACTATACTTTGTAAATACATTAATTACACATTTGGAACAATTATATAAGACATTGTAGTATATATAAATGTATCATTTAAATTAATAATGATTCCAATATAATCTGCTGATCTATTGAAAGCAATCCTCTTACACGTAGTACCTCTCGATGGCGTATAATAGTCCAGAGACCAGAATAAGCCAAAATTAGGTCTTTGAGTGAAATCTCTCTTCACGAGAAGGCAGAGGATAACAATTTACATAGTGGAAGAGTAGATTCTAGTAACATATTTTGAGAAATGTATAGTCTTTTATTTTTCTGCCTTCTTTGAATTTCTCCTTCTTCCTCCACCTTTTAACTGTCGTAGGACCTGGCGACTAGCTACCCTCCAGACTTACATACCCCTTCGTATCTACAGGAATAGTACCTTGTTGGACGAGATTACCATCCTTCGAGAACTTACGGCTGGCACCCGTAAGTCTCATCCTATCTATTCACCTCCTAATCAACTACCTTACCTAAGTACATAACCTAATGTAACCTAAGTACATAACATAATCAATTGGAGTAAAACCATTTAACACAACCATCTCGACAATACTATTTATATAATAATGTATATTATTAGTAATATAGATAATAAAATTAATAATAATGAAAA
>NW_027113310.1:26125-26672 GCF_000696795.3 Halyomorpha halys | reverse complement strand
ACTATACTTTGTAAATACATTAATTACACATTTGGAACAATTATATAAGACATTGTAGTATATATAAATGTATCATTTAAATTAATAAAGATTCCAATATAATCTGCTGATCCATTGAAAGCAATCCTCTTACACGTAGTACCTCTCGATGACGTTTAATAGTCCAGAGACCAGAATAAGCCAAAATTAGGTCTTTGAGTGAAATCTCGCTTCACGAGAAGGAAGAGGATAACAATTTACATAGTGGATGAGTACATTCTAGTAACATATTTTGAGAACTGTCGTAGGACCCGGCGGCTTGCTACCCTCCAGACTTACATACCCCTTCGTATTTACAGGAATAGTACCTTGTTGGACGAGATTACCATCCTTCGAGAACTTACGGCACCCGTAAGTCTCATCCTATCTATCCATCTCCTAATCAACTACCTTACCTAAGTGAGCACGCATTTTCGAGGCCTACTGGTCTAGAGTACATAACATAATCAATTGGAGTAAGATCATTTTACGCACCCACCTCGACAAAACTATAATAATGTATATTATT
>NW_027113310.1:23418-25319 GCF_000696795.3 Halyomorpha halys | reverse complement strand
ATAGTAATTAAAAATAATATTTGTAATTAATAATAATTATAGTTGTAAATAATAATAAATACTAATTAGATTAACGAAGCCATATTTTTTCAAAACAAAACCAAGGGCCGCATTCTATAAATACCTATTCTTTGAACATTTAATTTTGATATAACATTTGAACTATATATTTATAGCTTAATACTAATAAACAAAGATATTTATATAGCCATGAGGTGATATAATATAACTAGGGAATTATTTACGGTAAATAAAACCTTAGTGGGAATAGCATGCTCGTAAATAGGTTATTGCTTATTTTTCTGTTCATAGTCATAATTTTTACAGGGTATCGCACACTATCCTTCTAGTTTCTTCGCATTGTTGTCTACCAATCCCTCTACACTGATTCATAAACCTCTGTGCCTTTTAACAAAATAATTCTGATAATAGGGGTGTTAATGAACTTCAATTTAACATATTAAACTATGTTAAATGGAGAAATATTTTATTCTTTTACCATTTTAATACGATATACATTTAACAATTTCGAGTGTCTGTTAATAGGTCTGCTAAATGGAGAATGACGTCACGCAAGAGACCAGTTGAGCTCGAAACCATTTTGTCTGCTGTGATTTTGATAGGTTAGTTGCTCATAGTTTGTGTTTTTGTTTTGGACGTTTTTAAAACTCTAATAGAGTAATGGATAAAATTAATGAAATTCTGAAAAAGTTTTAGAAGGAGAGGTTACAAAGTTTGATGATTTAACGTAGCGTGTATCACACAAAACAGGACAAAAGACTAACTGAAGCCTCGCCCATATAGTGAAAACAAAAACTTGCTGTCATGGTAACCCATAGCGGGTAGATACAAACAAAAAGATTCTACTTAGCTGCATCGCAAGTTAATTATGACTCTATATTATATAGTATATATAAATTATATTTTAATGTATTAAATAACTCACGTAAAGGTGTATGGCCCCATTTGGGAAAAAGATGGCTTTTGTACGCCAAACTCTTCCGGGTTCAACCAATTGAACATGTAGAATTTCATCTCCTGTGGGACAGGTGTGTCCCTCCACAACCTGAATGATTCGGAATCTTCCTTCAGCTTCAATTGCTAAGTAAATATACAATACATATACCTATTAAACATAAATTTATTACATACATTTTATATATCTATTAGTTACTTTTTTATGTATTGCTATGTATTTTATATTGCTATGTATTGACCTTTTGACAATCCTGGGTATTATTAAGGTGTTTCGTCATCTGCCCCTATACCTGATCAGGGTATCCTTCAGCGAAGGTTTTAGGGCGTCCCCGGATATGAAAACATCTGTGTTAAGTTTGTCACATTACCAGAGACCCCTGAGAAAATTAGATTGGCTAACCTTTAAGTGTTCTAACAAAAATGGCAGGTTGTGATGAGGGACCGGAATCAAATTAAGCAGATGCAGGCCCTTCCTGGACATGTCAAACTTTACCACTCCCTCTCGGGCCTGCGGAGGGGAACGCCTTCCCAGCGTCACGCCTTCGGTCACCGATAGCCAATGAAAAATGAGATTGAAAAATAAGGTAACGCCCCAAAAGGGAAGTGGGAGAAAAGGACAGGAAATCTAGATCAGAAAAAGGGACAGTCAAAAGGCAGGCTTAGACGAGACAGGACCAGGCTTGAGAGAGCAACAGAAGCCGTAGCGGAGCAAGATGCACTTCGACCAGACGAAGTAGTGAGAAGGGCCACGAGACCTGGACATCCCTTATGAACAAGACGAGACCTACGCAACTACATCCCACGGCATCAGCAGCTATAAGTACAAATTAACCTATAAGTAATAATCTATATTTTATGGCAATCTTTATCTGAATCATTTGAATTGTAATGAGTAAATAAATAGTTAATCTCTTTATATAGTT
>NW_027113310.1:20790-23258 GCF_000696795.3 Halyomorpha halys | reverse complement strand
GAAAACAGACGAGAGAGCCCGATATCTACCGATCCTATTTATAAGAACATGCCTTTATGATCATTTGATAAACTGCTATATAGCTGATAGAAACAAAATTGAAATTTTGAACCGAGAGACCCTTTTAAAGATTTTTTTTATAGAAACAGAAGAATACAGATTTTTTGTTCAAAATATTTGCCCTAGAAACAATTCACATAACTTACTATACATATTAACAGCGCGGTAAAATATAAAACAGATAAAAAAACATTGAAATGCACATTATAATAAATAGGCAGGCCGTATAAATAAAAAAATCAGGGAAAATATTCGGAAATAAAATTGTCCCATTAAGAAAAAAAAACATGATTTTTAACTTAAATAGCAAAATTTATTAAATATAGACATATCAATAAACAGCACATAGGAATATTGATATCTCCAAAGAGGTAAGGCCTCAAATTGTAATTGTTAAAGGGATGAGTGAATGAACCGGTAGTGAAAGACATTCATGATGGACATGCTTTAGTCACTAAATTGTACGAAATTTAATTTTTCGCTGTTAAATGGGTAATCGCTTTTAAAAAGGAAAGTTTTTCCAATTTTTCATGAAAGTAAAAAATTTAGAAAAACATCTGATGTATCAACGGCACCGCGGAAAAAAAATCCAGTTATTTAGGGAGCAACGAACCGAAAAAAATCGGGGACTTCTGATCTAAACAATGTGATTGTAAACATTTTTTTAATTATATGTATACAAACAAAAATATCTCTAAATATAAATTTGTATAATTGACAAAATGATGTAAATATAGATTTTAAGATTTTTAATTGTATTCATATATAATATACAGAAAAAAAATTGTTTATAATATTAAGTTAATTGTTACAATTTTAGAATACATAGTACATGAGTATGGGGTAAATCCCGAAACGTACTAAATATAAAATGATGTGTTCTAAATTGAAGTTTTTTCACTACAGCACATTAAAACATTTTGTTAAACTGTTATATTGTTGATAAAACAAAATTGAAATTTTGAATCGAGAAACACTAAAAAATAAAGTTTAATAGAAAAGAAAATATACCGATTTTTTTGTATCTATTCAAGCAAAAGATTTGTTTGTATATAAAAATAAACAAACGCTTACACTCTTTCTGTTCTGAGATATTGTAATATTGTAGTTTTATTACAAAGAAGTTATACAGAGAAAAACTTTCAAAACAACAAGCTCACCTTGCTAACTACACAGCATACTCACTTAAATCTATTTAAACAATCTTTTGAAATTTTACAAAATAGAGACAAAAAAAAAGAAAAAAAAAAAAATAATAATAGATGATGATTTTTTGCTCTTGATTTTATTTTTAAAAAATAAAAGAACCAAAGCAAATTTTTGTGATATGCATACCGCACATTTTTATATTTATGAAATATATGATTACCTGATAAACGTTATATTTGACTAAAGATGACCATGTGATAGCTAATAACGTTCCGATGGTAACAAAGGCCGCCCCACCACCTCCCAACAAATACACTTTCAATGGAATCATGTTTGGGTGCACCATCCTGAAAAAGAAAATATATATAAGTTAATATGTACAAATATTATAGCGATATTTTAATACCTCTTATTAAATAAAATCAAAAAGTGTCCACACTTACTATAAGATAGTAAATTAAGCAATTACGTTTTTAATATTATAACAATATACACAATATTAAAATTCACAATTAAGAAAACATTGTTATATTAATAGTATAGAAAAAGTAAGTATCAGAATTAGAATGGGAGAGATCTTGGATAGATATAGGGAATTTGTCAAGGATAAAGACGTCTTGTTATTACGAGAATGGAGCTATAACTCGTGGAACGGTAAGGTCTTCATTAAAACGGATGTTCCTCAAAGCTACACAAAAATCAGTTGCCCTATAACTCAACTGAGAATAATTGCCCAACTACGACTCTCCGATAAATATGCAATTACTCTAAATGTCGGTCCACACAAATATACTTTGGAGCCACAGAAGCTTTGTCCAGCTTGTAATGGAACGGCCCTGGAGGATTGTTTCCATTTTTCGACAAATTGCCCCGCGTATCATGAGAACCGAATCCAATACATGCCGAAGCTAAGCGATATTATCCGAAATCAGTTGTATGAATTTCAGATTTGGACCTTAAACTGTTTTTTATGTATGTAACGTTTTTTATATATGTAACCTTTTGCGTAGAGCTGGACACCTATCGTCCCAATAGGAGGTATAGTTTTTGTTTTGTTTTTTAACATTATTTAACATGAAGTGACATTTTTGTTTTATTGTATTATTCCAACGAATGTGAATTTTTTTGTTATTAGTTTATATAAACGATCTTCAACTCATCATTTTTGTAGTATTATTACAATTGATTCTCTACTTCAGGTTTTTACAGGCTAACTCTATTTGTACAGGGGTTGCCCCATAAACAAATAAATAAATAAT
>NW_027113310.1:17083-18527 GCF_000696795.3 Halyomorpha halys | reverse complement strand
TGTAATCCTCTATTGTCTCTATTTGTAATTACCGATGCAATTGGCTGTTTTACAACGAATCGTTTTATGTTAATCATGATTAATTAAATTTTGAACACTAAAATATTTGAAACTAAATTAAGTTATGAAATTATAAGTAACTATGAAATCATTCATTCATAATTCATATCACTGGAAGACGCCATCCTAACCTAACTGTGAACTATAACCGAGACTCCACCAAATATTTAATAACTATAATAAAATTTCCATTTCATTTTCTTTTAATATTTAAGTAAAGAACGTATTTGTTAAATATTAAATAATTTTAATTTATACTTGAAAAAGCATTTCTTGTATAAATTACAAATGCGTCCTCTTAAAGTAAGAAATTTCGAACTTTTGCGAAATTAATTTTAAATATATATTAACTGCTCGTCGATTCCGACTATTAGAACATTTACTAGACAAACGGTCCAAACTTCCAATCCATTACAAAAGACTGATCTACATGACTATTATAAGGCCTATTTGTACATACGGAGTTGAGATATGGGACTCCACTAAACCATCTAATTCCTCTCGAATCCAATCCTTACAGTCCAAAATCCTTTGTAAAATCCTTAATGCTACTTACTTTGTCACAAATCAAATCATCCATCAGGACCTCAATATCCCCTATGTTGCCGAATTGGCCAGAACCAGATACCAATCCTTCCATAATAAACTTCCCAAACCAACTCCTTTCTAGACGTCTAAAAAGCAGATAGCCTCGAAATCTTCTCCTTTAGAAATATTTTTGGAGTTCTATCAATGGGTAGATTCTCGAGATGTTTTTATCATGTCATAATATCACTTACAGCAAATTTACTTGATGTGTATATATGTATACAGTTGTAAATATCAATAAATGAATTATTAGGAAAAAAAATATATATATTATTTTCAACTTAATTTTGTATCAATATTCAATAAATAAAATTATACAGTCAGTTGTGTTTATTATGTAATGTTTCCATAGCAACCAAATAAAATAAAGTAACCATTATAACAAGCATACACTTTACAACCTAAGTAATATAGATACTTTTTTAATTATATAAACATTAAAATACATGTACATAACATGAATAAAAATAGAGTAACATTATATAAAAAGAGATAGAAAATATATACCTATAATTCAAATACTTGTGAGTTACTGTGATAGTACAGAATACAGACGCCGAATTTCGGATGTCTAGTGTTCTATGCAATACAAGAATGACACAACCCTTTTGAAGTTTTTGCCTATCTAAATGGACAAAAAATGGTGACGACCAAATTTATTATGGACTGCATAAAATTCAAATAATAAAAGAAACAATACAATCGCCATTGGGTGTCGATTGCGTAACCATATTTTTGTATCAATTCTATATATAATTTTGTCAAGGACTTTTGTTAGTCCCGTTTACAAATTTTT
>NW_027113310.1:14946-15206 GCF_000696795.3 Halyomorpha halys | reverse complement strand
CAGAGTGTGTTATTTTCTATAGTTGGGCAAAAATTAGCTATAGTTGAAACTAATAGCTATTAGTTAGTTGCCATGGATACAATATCTATTTATCAATGGTTCATTAATGAATAAGGCTCGTATCCATGGCAATATTAGCTAGTAGTTTAAATTATTTTGCCTAGCACTCATTTTCAGCAGGGTCCGAAACCGTTATTATTTGTTATCAATAAGTTTTATAATAACAGTTACAAATATTTTTTTATTTTAAATCAATAGAT
>NW_027113310.1:11074-14121 GCF_000696795.3 Halyomorpha halys | reverse complement strand
TCCGACGTTTCGGCCAATTCGGCCATCCTCAGGAACAATCATTATACAATTTTAGAAATAAATCATTTAAAAAACAACTTCATGCAGGCTATTCTGCCCAAGCCAATCCAACAAAGTACCCTAATTAGTCAATTTTTACATTAAATTAATTTTTTTTTTATAAATTTATCTAGTGATATTTACAACTGTACATAAAATACATCAAGTAAATTTGAGGAATCATAATGGTATAGCACAAGCAAGTAAAGAAATTACCCATTGGTAGCACTCTGAAAATTAAAAATAACAATTATTTTTCGCAGTTACCTCCTTTGTTAAATTTATCAGAATTATTATATATTTGATTGTGATAAATTTAACAAAGAAGGTGACTATGATTAATAATTTTAATTTATAATAGCAATTGTTCATTCATGAATAAGGCTCGTATCCATGGTAATTTTAGCTATTAGTTTTAATTATAACTAATTTTTGCCAAACTCTGATTTCCAGAAGGGTCTGAAACCGTTATTAATTGTTATCAATAACTTTTATAATAACAGTTACAAATAAATTTTTATTTTTAAAACAAGCAGATAACTGTTATGATATAATTTTTATTTTATTTATTTAAAAAAAATGTATTTATTAATATTTACAACTGTATTAAAACATATATAAGTAACTAATATGCTAGTTATACAATGGCGTGATACAGGCATGTGGAGAATCTACTGATTGAGAGAACTCCAATGACATTCATAGAGCAGAAGATCTCGAGGTTATCTTCTTTTCAGACGCCTAGGAGGATTATGAGGAAATGAAGAAGCCTCGTTAGAGACGTCGGCCAAATCGGAGACTTATAGAGCATTGAAGTCCTGATGGATGACTTGGATTGTGACATAGTTAGGATGAAAATTGTAAATATAGGATTTAAAATATAAGGATGATTTTTATTTTAAAAAGTTATTCGTTATTTAAGTTAAAAACTTATAGAACAATTTTAAATAAAAATTGCTATTTGAATAACTAATTATTTTGTGGGGAAAATTGGCCTATGACCACTATCATGCTTTAAGCTATGTGATAGTTGTCAGTATGACCGCCGTGTTATTGGCAGTTCAGCTACTGTAACGTCTAAGTCCGTTTACATGATAAGAATTTATCACTACAGCAACTGTTGCAGCTATTACAATGTTTTAACTGTTGAATAATTGCCGTCATGTAACATTTCCTTTCATGACAGTACTGTTTCACTAAGTATATGGAGTTAGGTCAATACAAGTCATGTTAAATCCCTTTACATTGTAAGAATTTACAACCACTATAGCAACAGTAGCATAAATTACAATGGTTTGAAATGTACGAGAGATACTGTAATGAAAACATTTACTGTCGTAGCGGTACAGTATCATTAAATTAAATTAAATCTATACCACTAATATGAAGATTCAGGAGTGCAGTACTTTGTAAGGAAGCTCTGTTACGAGACCAACGGTAGTGCAAGGAGGTGATTTGGTCAGAATCACGCTGGACCGCCAGATTTTTATCCAATTAAGGGTACCAACTTTATGAGGCTGGGTGGACCCTAAAGGGCTTCTGAAGTCACGGTTATAGTGAAACAGAAAATAATTATTTGCCACAGCCAGATTTGAACCCAGGACCTTGGAGTTAGTACCACAATCCCTTACCATCAAGCTACCCACTCCCAGTACCCAGTAGCACTACCTGGGATAAAATTAAATTATCAGTTCTAAATAATTGCATCATCATGTCTTAAGTGATAAACGCCAGTGTTAGGTCTGAATGTTTTTCATAATACTTTATTTTCAAAAACCTTAAAGCGTTGTTCTTCTCTTTCTCTCTCTGTTCACATCCGTAAGAATATTGGAAAGGATAATTTTTTTTTTATAGGCGCGACTTTTTTCTTTTATAGGCGGGAAGGATAATAGTTTTATAAATTATTGGAAAATAGCAAGTATTACCTGCATTTAACCTCGATTTTATCACCTCATCTAATTCGGGTATCTATTTATTAACAGGTTAAAAAAAAATAGTCGCTTGATACCAGTAAACTGGAAGACAAATTAATAATTACTTTTTTGAATTAATATTTTAAAATTTAGTTATCTTTTATTATTTCAAGGCAAATTATTCTAATTTCTTCCTGGGTGAAAATACTTTCAAGGAGAGATATATTTGAAATTATGACTAACAAGGATATTCCAAGTTTAAGCGAGAAATTATAATTTCTCGCGATTTACCTGTTAAGCAGACGATTATTCAGTAGATCAAAGTATAAGGAAATATATAATTTTTTTATTTGAAAGGAGTATATATAAAATTTGACTAAAAAATCAATAATAATTATTTTTAAGTAGCTTTATCATATTAAGAAAGTAAAGCTTAATTGATATATAATGTTATGTTATATTATATTATACTATATTATATATTATCTTGATTTGCTTCGAGCTCAAGCTCAGCTTTAGGAAGCCTTGAAAGAGAGTTGTTAAAAGAAAAACAAAGGTTATTAACCCTAGACACTAAATACACAACGTGCATCTTCTTATCTGATGCTAATATAAAAACCAAAAACGGTGGAAGGCATGTAATGATACAATCTTAAAAAATAACAATCAAGAAAAAATATACAAAATAACTTTTTATTTCTAGTTTATTTATTAACTCCTCCAAAAAAGGCAGGAAAAATTACTTCTTGACCAGACTGTAAAAACCATTAAAAAATGAATTACCTGCCCATTCAATAGGGAATTTTTCCCTCTATTTCTCCCTATTTCAAGAAGGGAACAGACGTAAAAACGTTATACTAAAGGAGCGAAAAATGTTCCAAATTGTAGATCAAGGGTTAAAGGTCAAACTTTAGAATTATAGCTATGGGAAAATCAGGACCTTAATAGATGTAGATCAATAGGAGAATTAGATGTATTTTTAATACAGAGATAGATGTACTTTGTCAATTAAGAAATTTTATATCCCCCCTCCTCAAACAGTTATATCGAAGTCCTATATATGTATAAAAAATATACCTAATGTGAATATAAGTT
>NW_027113310.1:10459-11024 GCF_000696795.3 Halyomorpha halys | reverse complement strand
TTTGTCAATTAAGAAATTTTATATCCCCCCTCCTCAAACAGTTATATCGAAGTCCTATATATGTATAAAAAATATACCTAATGTGAATATAAGTTATTTTTTGAATGAATTAACAAATTTAAATTGTAGGAAGCTGGTAGCTTACTAACAAAATTATATGATTCCCTAATGTTTTAATGTCTCATAGGGTAATTTGTGGTCTGATAGAAATGACCTGGGCAGAATAGCCTGCATGAAGTTTATTTTTTAAATGATTTAGTTCTAAAATAATATTAAAGTATGATTATTTATAGATAATATTGTTATTTGTATGGAATAGTTGAAGATCATTTGTGTAATAAAAACTGTTATTGATTGTTCTCGAGGATGGCCGCATTGGCCGAAACGTCGGACTTATAAAAAATTGAAAATGTTTTGAGACTAAAATGAATAAAAAATTTATTTATTTAAATAATATTAACCAGCCTCAAGAAAATGTTAAGATTATAAATAAAGCAATATTACCTATAAATACTAAGGTTACTGTTGTTAATTTGTGTAGTAATAAGTAAAAACACACAAAAAT
>NW_027113310.1:8196-9268 GCF_000696795.3 Halyomorpha halys | reverse complement strand
CTTCCTACAATCAGCTCCATATGGTCAACTATCTTATCCAATATTATTTTCATATTTGTTGTATAGCAAACTTTTTCAGCTTCCAATTAGTTTGTTATAGCAGTGTTTTTAACCGATCATGCTTCTGGAGTCGCAAAATAAAAACTTACTTGTTTCTAAATCATTTTCTTTTTTCTTTTTTTTTTTTTTACAAAATCAAATTTTTACATTAACTGATGAGAAGAGTGTGCTTAATGAAGAAAGATCGGTATTGTTTGATGCCATGTTAATTATTTTATACTAAATTTTCGCTAGTACTTCATATTAAATTTATTAATTTGTTTCATTAAAAAAGAATTATCGTAACTGAAGCCAGAAATTAAATAATTTCAAAATAATAACAACTTTTAATAGTAAACGCAATATTTGTTTTATTATTTATACTACTCAGAATGTCCTAAATTCAAAAAAGATTCATTATCTTAACAACGTAGTTGTAAATATGAGTTTTGGGGAAAATTTTATACAAATTATCTTTATGACAGCTGTAAAAAATTAAATGATTTGGAATCTACTAAATAAATCCTGAGTCATTGTCAAAAAATTCGGTTGTCGCTCTATAGTTCACTTGTAAGCTCACTAACAACATATATGAGAGGAAGATCAATACTTTTTTTTATATATGTGTATGTTTATATATATATGAAGATGGACTCTTTCTTATCCGAAATAATTAAATCCGAGGGAATTCGGATAACTGGACGAAAAAAAAAGTTCACTTCATAACATAAATTAAACATACATAGGATGTGAACACTACAATAAAAAAATGATTACAACTGATAGGTCTGTACGGAGGGAAAGTTAGTAATGAAGTTGGTTACTAAGAAATACTAGATATGATGGAGAGAAAAAACATCATTTTATTAGTACAAACATTTATATTTTCTTAAAACGCAAAGTTAATAGTTTTTCAATAGCGCAAAACTACCATTGCACCCGGCGATCATAAAAATTCACAATTATACCAACATGCTCGAGAACTTGGGAAAAACTGTTTTCTTTATATGGGTGCCGGGTCACGTGGGGATCA
>NW_027113310.1:3714-7991 GCF_000696795.3 Halyomorpha halys | reverse complement strand
TAAACCAGAAAATCTGTTATACGTAATAAAAAATACCAAAAGAAGTAATTATTTAAATTTTTTTCTCGAAATTATTTAAAGAGAAAAATAAAGTGAAATAGAATTATAAATATAAATGAAACAGAATTATAAAGCACGAAACATGAGCGTTAATGACCTCAGGGTTTTACCCCCTAAAGCCCCAGACAACAACAACTACCATTGTATTAACAATACAAAAAAAAAAAACTAAATATTGGGTATTTCTGATTTTGTAACTCGTGTTATAATACAACACCCCAAAGAAAAAAAAGTCGGATATTTCAATTTTCAATTATTTCCATTCATGAGTCCGCAAAATGTAGTTTGGGGGATAAAAAGTGGCCGCTGCTTCAAAACGTTGTTAAAAGAATTTCATTCGGAGCACCATATCTTCAAAAGTACTAACAATACTAGAAAACCTAATAGAACACCAATTAAAGTAGAGTAAAATTGCTAAAATCTTAGCCCTAATAAGGGTGTTTGTACTCGATAGTTTCCGAGGGATAATATTTTAAAGAGAAACATTTCATAACAAAATAACGGAAAATTAGTAGTCAGTAAATTAATTTTAGATAACCTATATCTCAGGAACGATTAGATGTACGAAAACCAATAAGAACCAAAATGAAAACAAACCAAACGAACAAAAAAGAAGGAAAGAACGAAAATTTTTTTAGGAGTTAACAAAACGTAAATAGCTCTTTTAGGGCTCATAACTTTGAAAATATATTCTTCTTTAAATAATTAGGTTTTCTAGTGTTGTTGGAAGGTTTTCAAGATAGAGCTCCGAATGAAAAATTGTTTTCTACCGTTTTAAAACAGGTGCCATGTTTCTTTTCCTCTTATTATACTTGGTAGATTCATTTTACCAGTATTCATACATAGATTTCATTGAAGTAATCAAAAAATGAGGTGAAATAACTGGCTTTTATCTCCTCTTGGGATCTTTGACTATTAGAATAGATATTTTATTTTCACGTTTCGTCATTATCCATTACCTTCTACGATGTTATAAGTTAGATATTATTTTTTTTCTAAAATTTCTGGCTATCCAATGATATATAATACTGTCTATATTACAACTCTAAAAATGTGTATGGTTACAATAATACTTCGGGAAATTAAACATTAACTTCAGACTTGATCCGTTACTTAAGACTACATCTAGACTAACGACTGACATGGAATCCTCATAAAAGACTAAAAAGACAGGAAACTGCTCGTCGATTTCGACTATTACATTTACTAGAAAAGCGGTCTAAAATGCCAATCCATTACAAAAGACTGATCTACATGACTATTATAAGGCTAATCTGGACAAACGGAGTTGAGCTTTGGGGCTCCACTAAACCATCAAATTCCTCACGAATCCAATCCTGACAGCCCAAAATCCTTCGTAAAATCCTTAATGTCCCTTACTTTATTACAAATCAAGTCATCGATCAGGACCTCAATGTCCCATATGTTGCTGATTTGGCCAGAACCAGATACCATTCCTTCCATGATAAACTTTCCAACCATCCAAATCCACTTGTTTCTAACCTGGTTTCTTCATTACCTAATAATGCTTCTAGGCGTCTGAAAAAAAAGATGGCCTCGAGATCTTCTCCTCTAGAAATCTTATTGGAGTTCTATCTATGGGTAGATTCTCCACATGTTTGTATCATGTCACTATGTCACCTATAGCAAATTTACTTGTTGTATATATTTGTATACAGTTGTAAATAACAATAAATAAATTGCAAAATAAAACCTCAGATTTCAGAACAAACTTTAGTTTTGAAAGTATAGTTAAAAGCGAAAAACTTAAAATATTTCCGATCAAATAAGTAAAATATTTTAGTAGTTTAAAGAACGAAATGATTTTTATTCAATGATTGTGAAATGGTTACTATAAAAAAATATGATCTTTTCCTCCTTACCTTTTATCCTCTGCGTGATGCGACGACGATGCAAGACCCGACCAAGTACTAGCGATACTAGCGAGACAAGAGAGTAGTAAAGGAATATATCATAAAGCAATGATTGTAATGGACGCACTGAGTAACGCCATTGTAGTTCTCTTAGACGCAACAGTTTGTTTATTCACCATTATTCAATTAAGCATAATGATTATTTTTGTCAATTATCAAAGTTATGATAATGGATGACGTGATAGTCTGTGATAATGGAACACTAAGTCCATTAACTTACGCGTATGAAAACAATGCTCACGATTATATTCCTTTTCTTTTATTTCTTAACCTCTACCAGCTATTCCCTGGCATATGGGGGGAGGGGAGTAGTCCAACAGATAAGTAACCTATTATAACCTGATTGGGAAGGTGAAGATTTCATTCCTGGGACCGCCATGAAATAAAAGTCAACCCCTCCCCACCACCAGATTCGAACTAGCGCCGCTGCACGATAACTCCCGCCCTCTTCCCTGTTTGTCAGAAATTACTTGGTGGAAGGGAGGGGGGGTACTTGAGTAATGATGTCCGTAACGAAATATATAAAACCCAATATTATCCCTCTCGATTCGCCAGTTTACCTCTAGTTCTGAAACCTCTCACATTTCCATTAAGAATTTTTTTTTTATTATTTATTGACATTTACAACTATATTTACATAAAGTAATAAAGTAAATTTAATGTTAGATTAGAATGGTATGATATAGGCTTGTAGAGAAACCACCCATTGGATGCACTCTAGTAACATTCACTTAGAAGGTCTCGAGACCATATCCTTTTCAGGCGCCTCAGAGGATTGTCAGGAATGAAAGAGTGTGCAAGATTAGAAACTAGTGGATTTATGTGGTTAGTTAGTTTATAATGGCCATAGAATATGGAAGTGCCTACTGCATTAGGATAAACGAATCCCTCGCATTCTTAGCAGAGCTGAGAGAATGACTTGTTTCGCTTAGTAACACGACATGATCTGCTCCAAAAACACCTCTATAGAATTGACATCGTAGATTCCCCGAAATGTCTTCTATGCACCATGGGAGACATGGATGGAGACCATCTTTTAACGTGTATTGGTCTAGAAGATGTTCAGCAGGATGCCGACCAACTAAGAGGAAAAGTAAAATTGTATTGGACTGCGAGAGAGAAAATAGCATAATAGCCCACTTCCTGTGGTGTAAGAAAAAAAAAAACTATTCTCTTTTATTTCTATAAATATATAGGATTTTTTTCATTCGGAGTTGTTGAATTTTCTAACTTTAAAATAAAAATAGTAACCGATCTAACTCGAACCCGATATCCTTCCATAATAAACTCCTTAACCACCTTAACCCACTAGTTTCTAACCTTGCTACCTCTTCCATTCCTGGCAATCCACCGAGGCACCTGAAAAGAAGATGGCCTCGTGACCTTATATTGTAAACTGTTTTTAGAGTTCTACTACTGGGTAGTTTCTCTACATCCTGTATCATATCATTATGTCATTATGATCAAATTTACTTGTTGTATTTTTTATACAGTTGTAAATATCAATAAATAAATAAATAAAAAAATAAATAAAACAAGGAATTAAATCACGTTCGTGATTAACCTCGTTGACAGCTTGAA
Source organism: Halyomorpha halys (assembly GCF_000696795.3). Classification (NCBI taxonomy): domain Eukaryota; kingdom Metazoa; phylum Arthropoda; class Insecta; order Hemiptera; family Pentatomidae; genus Halyomorpha; species Halyomorpha halys. The sequence goes on along the minus strand of NW_027113310.1, from coordinate 4,416 downwards.
AAGGTATAATAAATTGAAGGGTTAACGGTGAAGTTCTCTGAGATCATAAACTCACATTTCAGAGAAAAAAAAAAAAAAAAAAAAAGGTTTTAAATTATAACTTCATCCCAGAGATGGGCACAAATCGTACATATATATGTTACGGTACTATTGGATCCTTTTCGGGCTCTCAGAGACGAAGGATTTTAAAGAATAAGGTATCAAATGAAAGAGAATTTCATGGAGAACTGACGAATTTCAATTTATATTCTTAAATTATTACTGAGATTTTTAAAAAAGTCAGTTAAAAAATATGAGAGGTTTCAGAACTCTGGTAGAGGTAAGCTGGCCAATCGAGACCGTTCATATTGGGTTTTCTTGATTTCGGCACGGACATTAATACCCTAATTGCATCCAAAACTCTCCAATCTTATATCATAACTCTCGAAGAGTTATTTTTAAAAAAAATGTGAAAATTAAGTTTGGACTTAATATTTTTAACCATATGCCATACAACTATATGACTTACCACGTCATGTTTAGTTTTTCTTTTCATCTAATCTAATATCAGGGAGGCAGTATAACCCAACTCGTTTTCGAAACAAAAATGAAGTCGAAAAGAGCACACCCACGGATAGCTTTACGTTGAGCTTAATAGCAATATCAGCCATTGTAATCTAATCTGAGCGAGAAACCCAGCTATTGGATCGTCCCATATTCCTC
>NW_027113310.1:0-419 GCF_000696795.3 Halyomorpha halys | reverse complement strand
CAGTTTCTTGTCGTTTCAGTCTTGTGTGTGGATTCCAAGTAAGTCTCTTGTCAAGATGGAGTCCTAAGTATCGAATCTGTTCAACAGGCGTTTTTACTCAATATTAAACATATTTAACTATAACGTTATTTTCTCGCGTTTCGATTCTTTTCCTGTTTTCCAACTAATCATAACAATACTTATAAAACTAATCATAAAAAGTTTTAATTAATAAATTAAATCAGAAGCTATATATTACTTTCACTTACCTATATATTTAATACATATTACGAGTGTGCAAAATTTTGAACTGGAGGTTTTGAAGAGGATTGTTTTGAGGTCCCCTGAGTTCACAAAACCTAGTTTTGTAAAATGGTGTTTCTATTTGTAAACAGCCTTGCTCAAAAACGATAAGTCGCACGAAACTGAAGTTACAAGTT
>NW_027113309.1:0-4299 GCF_000696795.3 Halyomorpha halys | reverse complement strand
ATGTGTTGGAAGTTTAGACCGTTTGTCTAGTAAGTGCTGTAAAAATCGACGTGCAGTTTGCTGCCTTTTCAGTCTGGTGTGAGGATTCCAGGTTAATCGTTTGTCCAAATGTAGTCCAAGGTAGCTGATCTGTTTGACAGGGGTAAGAGTAACATCATTAAATAAAACTGTAGGGCAGTCAGTAGGTTTACGACGAAGGGTAAAGGTGATTTGATGGGATTTGTGTTTTAAGATTTAAATTGGATAAAATTTATTTTATTCAAACGGAAATAAAATTAATCACTTCTAATGAAAATAAACAATGCCTACCAGGCAATTAAATATAAAATTGGTAAATAATAAAAACATTAATAAATTCTTATGAATTTTTGTTCTTAAAAAGAAGAACAAAAAAACAAATGTCGAATTAAAAATGTATTGGCTTCTGATAATACTAATGCTAACGATATCACATCCGTATAAAAATAAAATAGATACTTATTCCCAATTAAAAATAACAGAAGTACTAAAGTCAAATAAAATAATCGAATCATTAAAAATAAATAGTTAAATACGTCATTGGGGAGCGCCTGTTTGGGATGTAAGAAGGAATTTAAATGAAGATAAGGAAAAAGCATGTCGGATATTAGAAGGGGGAATTCCAGTGGGAAGGAATTTTCAAAAGTTTTGGTCCGGTGAGAATGGATATAGAGGTCAGAATTTCGAGATCTTGTTTCCTGTGAGTGGATCGAGGATTTTGAATTGGAGGAGGCGATAGAAGTAGAAAGGCTGCTAGGAACTGATTGTTTGGTATAGTAGACATTCGGGAAAATATTCCCTGCCTTTTTCTCCTCTTGGTCTCTTGTACTATAATGAAAATGGATGGCCAGGACATCGGTAGCCAATGTATTGGTCAGCATATTTAATCCAATATCACATGCAACGTAATTGTGGGAAGTAAACATTTTCTAACTTTTTACTTTTTCAAAAGAAGGAAAGTTGAGCTGACCAAGCAAGTCCTGCCTTAATTACCTTCGACTACCTTGCAATTTCCGAAACTGATAGTAAAGATAAGAAGTATCAATGAATCGTATAGTCATCGTTAATAACTCTAAAATGGGTCTGATATAAAAAGAATCTCTTTGCATTAACTTTCTTTCTCATACAGATTTAAATTAATCAATAAAATACGAAACGTCTTTTTTTGTTTTTATGTATTCCATAAAACCATTAACATTTAATAATTCATGAAATAATTTTGTACACTAGATTTAGAAAAATATTATTATGGTCTTAATGATACTAAACGATCGAAGGTATTTTATGTGTCTTCAGGATATTATACTATGATATGATGACCTATGATATTAGCTTCTCTATGTAACTGTAATCTAATATAAGTCAGGTTTTATAATACAACGATACTACTTAGTAATAAGATTATTTTGTAAAAACAACTCATTGTTCCTTCCTCAGAAGCCTGTCCTTCATACAAATTCTCAAAGGTATAAAGGAAGTTTAAAAAAATATTAAAATTACTTACCGCATCCAAGTCCGGAACTCTGATAGGGCTAACATCGTGGCCTTTGATCTGAAAAGAAAATGAATAATTTAAAAAATGGAGAATTAAGAATAATTAAAAACATATATAATGTATAAAATCAATTTTTACATGAACAGAAAGATTAATAAAATATGTATGAAGGAATAAGGATTAAATAAAATAAGTAAACTGTTTGAACTAGTAAAACAATAAAATAAAAGCACTAATATGTACAATTTTTACTCACTTTATAGATATTTTTTTAATATTAGTACAAATCTCAATGCTTTACCTATATCTAATAGTAATATAGAGGAACGCTGTGTCCTGGGTGTATGCAAAACTGAAATTTTTGAAAAAAGTTTGTATAAAACACTAAAATATATGTTGTAGGAAGATAGTTCTGGTGGCAGTCAATAAAGGTCAAAGAGTGAAAAACGCATACTTTCTGAACTACGCACCAAAAACATTTAATTCTGTTCATAACTGTTTTATAGTAGAGGAAAAATGTAAATCGGTCCAGTAATTGAAAAGTTCATTGTGCTCAGAGATTCGAACCATTCCCTTTTAAATACAGTGCAATCTCGGCAAATCGAACTAATTGTTCGGATTAAATAAAGTATTAAGAAAAATTATGTAAGAAATTTCAACAATGCGAATGTACATAACTATTTTTATTTATTTAAATTTTTTTTTCAAGTTTGATATTTTGAAGTTTTAAAAAAATCTTTTTAGAAAAAGTCGGTTCGTTGTTTTCGTCAGATGCTATGAGTCTAATAACATCGTTGGCCACTAGCTTTATTTTGAGAGGCTACAACTTTTGTATTCTTTTACATCGTAAGTTAGCCATTACTTAGAGATGATTTAATTGGTGAAAAATATAATTTTGTACATTTATAAGTGAAAAAAAAATTTTAAAATACTCTTTGTATGTTTTTATTTAAAATGTAATAAAAAAAAAAGTTTATCAACAAAATTGGAATATTATACATAATCTACTATTAATTAAATTAGGTTTACAAAATCAAATGATTTATTAAAAATACATTATATATTTATAATTCAAAATATATTATGAACACTTTAATAGGAATTAGATTATACGACATCGAAACTGTGTACAACTTTTCACTCTCGATTTTCACGATGATATCAACTTGCTTATAGATTGGTAAGTCAAAAATATCCGCTACAAATGTGTACTTTTTTTTACTTAAAAAGAAAAATGTTATTTATATATAGTGTAAATTTTTGTTTGAGAAAGATATGTTTAGTTGTTATAAAAATTATGAGCTTGGCCACAACACTACAAAAAAAAGTGTTGAGACCAAATAGATATTTTTTTATAACAACTAGAAATGCTATTGTCTACTGAGTTTTCTCAAAAATAGTAACTTTTTTTAATGCCAGTTAATGGAGTTTTCGGATTTCCGAGATTACAACTATGTATAGATTTACTATTATATTTAGAAAAAAAAAGTAAAAATTATATATAGTTATTAATCAATTATGCCAATATTTACAGTCCAACCTCGGACGGATTAGTATGCTGTGTACTTGTAGCAACCCATTGCATTTGGGTAGCATTTCTCTCTTTTTATTTATTTATAGTTGCAATAATAATATGAAGATTTAATAAAATCTTTGTTTTTAAGCTCCATGTTAGCAACGAGGTCGATTTACTAAAAAAAAAAATGGTTCTCCTTCACCTTCCATTCCAATGATTGCACAACAAGATCAAATCAAAAACAAAACGGGTTCTGTACTCACGTGTATATTTATACAACACGTGAATAAAAACATGTATTGTTTAATTGCTTACAGTTGGAAATCCTTGGCCCGGCGATCCCAAGGGGCCTTGAGTCGCTATCAGTCGAGCGGTTTCCCGGCTTTCCTTATAAGTGCAAAGAATCTCAGAGCCGTAAATGACTTAAGCTTACTCGGGCATTTTTTTCTTAGAAAATATAATCACCCAGTCAGATAATAAAAATAAAAACAAACCATTATCAATTACTCGCTATAAATAAAATATAATTAATAGAAAGGCTCCGAGCAAGAACGTGACTTACACAAGTGAATTTGTCAATTGAGTATATTCCAATTATTTCTACAGTGCTTTATGTTTTATTTATTTTATATTCCACGGTGTAAATATAAAATTGATTGTGCGAATTACCAAATAATTTGGTTTTAATTTAACTATAAAATATTTTCAAAATATAGATAAGATGGTAAAAGATTGCGGTCAAAAATAAAATGTCTGTTTAACCTATAGTCTTGAACAGCCCTGATGAAGCCCTACAAATTGGGACGAAACGTCGGACAATAAATAGTTGAAAACTATTTTGTTCTTTTTTTACCACAATCCTGACAATCTTCTTCATATTTTAAATTAGATTAAATAAGAGACTTACTTGGAATCCATACACAAAACTGAAACGACAAGAAACTGCTCGCAGATTCAGATTGCTACAACACTTACTTGACAAACGCTCTAAACTTCCCATTCACTACAAAAAATTAGTATACACTACGATAATCAGACCAATTTGGACATATGGAATCGAGCTTTGGGGCTCTTTATTACATTACAAATAAACTCATTCACAAAGACCTTAACATACTATTCGTTGCAGATTTGGCCCAAAACAGATATGCGTCTTTTCATTCCAAACTCCTTAACTATCCTAACCCATTAATTCTTAATCTTTCATCCTTAACAATCCCTGATAATCCTCCGAGGCGTCTGAAAAGAAGACGGCCACGGGACCTTCTAA
>NW_027113308.1:4730-7689 GCF_000696795.3 Halyomorpha halys | reverse complement strand
TGATCTTTCGAATAAAAAAAAAATTTTGATTACAATTTAATTTTTTGTGTTATTTTTTACAATTTCAAGTTCTATCGGGCTTAAAAAAAAAACCCTATACTTGCCCACGCTCAGCGGAGAAGGGGGTGAGTTAAAGTAAAATAAAAAAAAAATATATAATCGAAAAAGGGGGAAAAAAGATAAAACAATAAAGAATAAATTACTCCTTAGGCGCCACGTTATTTTTTCTTCGAAATAACGAAAACCCCGAAGCATTATGCCCACAATATAACTAAAATATAATAACTAATTGAATAACCAAATAACTAAACCCCCATATAAACAATTGTTGAAGTATGACCACTGGCGAATACCTTTACATGTAAGCAAAAAATAAACCCACATGTTTTAAGATGGCACCTGCTACGAATCTCTTATACAGGACGTGCTGAAGAAACGTCACTGCACTATATCCTTACTTCTAGTGTTAATGACATTGAAGTAGAACACCAAAATTTTGAAAAAAAAAACAAAAAAAAAACACATGACATTTCTCATAAGGGGCTATTTCGGTTCAAACAGTAAAGACTGGAAGGGAGGGGGGCTTTAAACTATTACCACTTCACATTAAACAATCGTAACGTGTTCCAAAATCAAACTGTCACCTTCACAAAACCAAAACCCACTCGTCTGAACATACGTGTATCAAAATCAAACTGTCGCCTTCACAAAAAACAAACCCACTCGTCTGAACATATCGCTCGTGTTTTGTTTTTCCCATGTCAACCGTAAGACCTCTTGAGTACACAGATCTAGCCAGTGTTTTTATTTAACCATGACAACCGTACACACCCCTTGTATAGGCAGATATCGCCAGTGTTTTTATTTCACCATGGCAACCGTAACATATTCTTAAATCTAACAATATTACTTATATAGAATAATTAATAAGAAATTACAAATATTTTAGTTTAAGTAAACCAACCGAAACTACTCGTGTTCATTCTGACCTACAAAGCCTGCTCACCTTAAGTAGTGAACCTTCTGAACTCCACTGCGAGAAGAGTGGTCGGTTGCGCGACGGAGGGGGTACTGATTGCTATAATCACTACGTGTGCACACTTCTATTGTGCATCTATCTGGATATCGTTTACAACATCTCACAATAGCTAATTTAATGAAGAGAAGTTACTTAGGGGAAAAAATCCTTATCTAGAGCCTATAGATTGAGTATAGTGTTAGAGATAGTTCACAGAAATGTGCTGTTCCTTCATCCTGGAAAACTCTTATTTATTTAAAGGGAAAAAATCAAGCTTCCTCATGGAAAAAAAAATTGAATAAAAAAAGAGGGAAACGAGTGCCATTTAATCGAACTAACGACTCCGGCAATTTATACCCGTCGAAGCTCATACAAAGAAAATATTTTTTTTTTTTTTATAAAAAAAACCTAGTTATTTTATTACCGTTTCATTTTTACTGTAATATTTGAATTTATATTCATATTTCAAGGACAAAATATTAACTATGAAAGCAAACTTTTTTTTTGGACTTCTTTAATAATTATAAATAATATTTAATTTATTCTTATGACTTTATTGTATCTACGTTTCTGTGAATTTATTGTAAAATATAAGGCAGAGTATAATTATTGTGTATTTTTATCCACTTTAACTTGTTATATAAAATGAAATTAGAACTTGATATAATTTATAATAAACAATTAATGAAAGCAATAAATCTCAGAATTCGATATAAATCTTTCTAAACCTCCTAATTCTGTAGTGTAATTCCTATTCTGTTTCACTCATTCCTGCTATCAACCTTGAAGGTTGGAACGCCTGTGGTCATGTGTCCTATTGTAAAATATACTCACCAATGGAGTTCTGGCAATAGCCAGATGCTCTGCTCATGGAGAGTGTTTGAGGCTTTAACTCATTACCAGTGACGTGGTGACTGCGCTGGGATCTCCAAAAGCGCTGCTTTACCACTCCTGCACGGTGTATATAGTGGGCTCTGTGATCGTAAGATCTAGAGTGTAAATATTGTACATAACAGTGTAAATGTTATTAGTACTTAGTTTAATGGACATTTTATTTATATTCATATAGAAATTTTATTTATTTAAATATAATTTTTTTCAAAATTTTGGAATGAATGTCATCATTTATTACTATTACTTATTGCCCAAGGTTGGGGAAGCTTGTAATACTTATCAATAAATAAAATTTCAGTTAGAGAAAAGAAAACAATTAATAATTAATGAAAGTAATCGCAACGTTTTAAAAATGCACTTTGTAATGATACTAAGAATGATATGCACTTGAACCTAAATTATCGCAAAGGGTTGGTAATATCGAACGGACAGCGATGACAAACGATACGAGGAGCTCTTGGGACACCTGCAGCCCCTAGTGACTGGACACTGTTGTCCAGGGCACAACTCTCTCTGAACTATAACTTTCCGTTATGACCCACAAATTATTAAATAATTTAAATATTATGACATAAATAGATAAATATGTTCAAGAAACGTGACCAAAAAATATGTTAGTGTCTTTAAAATTTAGTATTTAAGACTGGAAGATCCAAATATATTATTTAGTAGGGTATAGTATGAATCAGTCTCCGTGTTGTATTTTTATTGATTATGAATTTTTAAATATTGCATCGTAAACTGCAATTGGAATATTGCAACTGGATAGGTGATTATTTTAAAAAAACTATTTATGAAAATCCACTCCGATCTATCAACAGTTAAAGGAGATAATAAAATTATACAAAGCATAAATAAATATAGGGGGAAAATGTTAAATAATAGAAAACGAGTTAACGGAAAACCGTTAACGGTCACCTCCCCTCCCCTCCTCTACGCTTCCGATTTTCTGTCAAAGTCTCTAAAGTCAACTAGAACAGCTTGATGAAGCTCTACTAAGTCGGACGAAACGTCGGGGAAAAAATAGTTATTAAGTATTTTTGTTTC
>NW_027113308.1:3533-4127 GCF_000696795.3 Halyomorpha halys | reverse complement strand
TGTCTATTTTTTATAAAATATTATGAAGATAATCAAAGATCAAAAAGTTTCAATTTAAACTGTATTTCTGCCATTTCAGACAAAATTCATGTTTATTCGTACAAAAATTCATATTTTGCATAGAAAACCAAATTTCAAAACTCTATACAAAGTTCAAAAGAAGCACTATGATACCACAATTTCAAATTTAAATTTCTTGCCAAATATAACTTATAATTAAATGTTCAAAATTTGTGTGAACCTAGCATTTTAACATTTCATTCCAGCATTTATGATGAGATATGGCATTCAACGTAGGCAACCCAACCTCATCGTGAAGACTAAAGCCACGGCTAATCCAAGCCTGTCATAAACTCTTTATTGATTTATTTTATTAATATCGTTATTTTACTGTTTCTTTTCTTTTCTTTTCTTCTCTAATTATTTTTCAGCACAAGTAAATTTTTTTTTTACATTTATCTATTTCGGTTCAAACAGTAAAGACTGGAAGGGAGGGGGGCTTTAAACTATTACCACTTCACATTGAACAATCGTAACGTGTTCCAAAATCAAACTGTCACCTTCACAAAACCAAAACCCACTCGTCTGAACATA
>NW_027113308.1:0-483 GCF_000696795.3 Halyomorpha halys | reverse complement strand
TAACAAAAACCTATATATTACATATAATTTTCTCCCATTTGTCTCCTATATTTTTTTTTTAATTTTTCTGAATTCTTATAATATTTACAATTTAACAATCCTTATAATAAATTTATACGTATAACATTTAAATTATTTATAGTTTAAATTTAAAACAAAAAATGTGAGACGTTAATTATTTCAAATATACAAAATTATAGGAAAATCGGAAGATTTTTTTTTAAATCCTTAAACACTTTATTTTACATTAATTTATAGATTAAGTGTAAAATTGGTTATATATATCCTGTTTTGTCGATTTTAACAAAGAAAAAATTATAACATCCCAACCATATACCTAGTTTAAATACGTACGTTTAGTTTCATAAGACGATTTTGAGCTAGGCTGATCAAATATACACCCAGACCAATTTACGAAACTTGGTCATTTGGATTCTAAATTTTACATGATCTCAATTTTTCCCCATTACTTATATATATATA
>NW_027113307.1:29660-30208 GCF_000696795.3 Halyomorpha halys | reverse complement strand
CTTCCCAAGATTTTCAAGTGTATATGAAACATACTACATATTTACCTATTGTATTATTTTGTACAGTTGTAAATTACATTAAATAAAGAATTAAATAAAAAAAAAATCATTAATATTCCTATATTTGGAGAAGATGGTCGGGGGATGCGGTTAGCAAATAAATAAAAATATCCAAAAAATTATTTTTTCGAACCGAAGTTTCTATCTGAATTTCAGGTGTTTATCAGGGAGTATAGGCAGAGATTTTACCCTAAAACCCTGTTTTAGTGTTTAAAATTATGTAATCCTTACAGTCCAAAATCCTTCGTAAAATCCTTAATGCCCCTTACTTCGTCACGAATCAAGTCGTCCATCAGGACCTTAATGTCCCATATGTTGCCGATTTGGGCAGAACCAGATACCATTCCTTCTATGATAAACTTCCCAACCACCCAAATCCACTTTTTTCTAATCTGCCTTCTCCTTCATTACCTAATAATCCTCCTAGGCGTCTGAAAAGAAGATGGCCTCCAGATCTCCTCTAGAAATGTTTTTGGAGTTCTATCAAT
>NW_027113307.1:24329-26264 GCF_000696795.3 Halyomorpha halys | reverse complement strand
AACAAGATACCCCTGATTTTAAAACAGAATGTTTTAAATACATTCCATAAAGGCGGTATTCTTGAAAATAATTAACATTATATTACTCCTTAGTTCTATAGTTTAATAATAGTAATTATATTTAATTAATATTCATCTTGATTTACCATAACCTTTTTATTTATTAATTATTCATCTTTCAGGAGCTCTTTAAGTTTGGTTCTTAAATTGGTGCTACCAATGGGTAGTTTCTCTACTCCGTAATAACTTACATCAAATTTAATAAATGTATAATTATTCATCTTTCAGGAGCTCTTTAAGTTTGGTTCTTATTTGGTAGAGTGGTATGTCCAAATAACATGCTAATGTTTGTTTTTCTACGTTTCATTTACTTCTCATCATCTCAAATAATCTTCTATAGAAGTATTTAATATGTTTTGATCAGTCAAGGATTTTATGATTATCATCTTATAGTTACTATGGTTACTTTTCTTTTACTAAATCTTGCTTTGAGGCTCCACTAACCTGGAATCCTCACACAAGACTGAAAAGACAGGAATCTGGACATATGGAGTTGAGCTGTGAGGCTCCACTAAACCTTCGAATTTCTCTCGTATCCAATCCTTACAATCCAAAATCCTCAATGCTCCTTAATTTGTCACAAATAAAAACATACCTAAAGTCCTTCATATTCCATACGTAACCGACCTAGCCCGAACCAGATATCATTCCTTCCATTATAAACTCCATAACCACACAAACCCACTAGCTTCTAACTTTGCTTCTTCTTCCATTCCTGACAATCCTCCGAGGTGTCTGAAAAGAAGATGGCCACGAGACTTGCCAATGTAAAAACATCATTAGAGTGCTACCAATGAGTAGTTTCTTTATACGCCTGTATCACTCCGTAATAATTTACATCAAATTTACAAAATGTATAATTATGTACAGTTATAAATTTTAATAAAACATTTTATACTGAAAAAACAAATAACTCATAACTAGAAAAAATGTTGACTTATTGTGCTTCATTTTTAAGCCGACGATATTACAATGGCGTGATACAATCTACTCATTAGTAGAACTTCAATAATTTCTAGAGTTGAGGGTCTCGAGACATTTTCTTTTCAGGTACCAACGATAATTAACAGCCATTGAACAGAAACTAAAGTTAAAAACAGGTGTATCACAACATAATAACTTAAATAAAATTTACTAAATGTATAATTATGTACAGTTGTAAATTTCAATTAAGATTTATATATAAAAATATAAAACATTTTATACTGAAAAACCCAAATAATTCGAAACTAGAAAATGTTGACTTAATGTGTTTCATTTTTAAGCCAACGATATTACAATGGCATGATAACATCTATTCTTTCGTAGGACTCCAATAATTTCTAGTGTAGAGGGTCTCGAGACATTTTCTTTTCAGGTACCAACGATAATTAACAGCCATTGAAGAGGAACCAGGATTAAAAACTGGTGTATCACTCCATAATAACTTACATAAAATTTACTAAATGTATAATTATGTACAGTTCTAAATTTCAATTAAGATTTATATATAAAAATATAAAACATTATATACTGAAAAAACGAAATAACTCATAACTAGAAAATGTTGACTTATTGTGCTTCATTTTTAAGCCAACGATATTACAATGGCATAAAATCTACTCTTTCGTAGAACTCCAATAATTTCTAGAGTAGAGGGTCTCGAGACATTTTCTTTTCAGATACCAACGATAATTAACAGGCATTGAAGAGGAACCAGGGTTAAACACAGATGTATCACTCTATAATAACTTACATAAAATTTACTAAATGTATAATTATGTGCAGTTGTAAATTTTAATAGAAAAAAAAATTGTTTTGTTTACCAATGAACTTCTTTTGTTTGATCAATTTTCATTTGTAGAATCCTCATTTTTATTCCATACTTAAAATATA
>NW_027113307.1:19373-24279 GCF_000696795.3 Halyomorpha halys | reverse complement strand
TAGAAAAAAAAATTGTTTTGTTTACCAATGAACTTCTTTTGTTTGATCAATTTTCATTTGTAGAATCCTCATTTTTATTCCATACTTAAAATATACGGGGACCCTCGGACAACCAGATTGTGAACCCAAAAATGTTTTTATTTTAATGAATGCTGGACTGCAGACAGATATTTTGATGAATGCTTGTTGGATTTATGTTAGGAGCAATGAACAGTATAATTTGTGGATACTTTTCCTCTTAGCTTGATAACGAGTTTCCCATCGGAAGGAATTTCTTAAGAACAGCACTTAGGATATTTATATACTTGTGGCCAATACTTCTCATATAACCAATGTTCTGTAACAGCAAATACACCGCAATGACCGGACCATTCCAGAAGTGAAGTATAATAATGAGGATAGCTGGAGAACTGGAGGAGTGGACAACAGATGTACCGAGCCTAAATTACAGCCTTGATGAAGAAGAGCTATAATATTGATATAATTGAGGAGAAGTGGAGTACACATGTGATCCCAACAGGTGAGTCGTATTGTTTAGAGCGCTCCATATGCCATCTCTTTGTCCGAGTCTCCTTTCTCACGGTCTGCCGCAAGGATATCTTCCTTCTTCTGGACTCCTGCTTTGACCTCAACTCTTCAGGATGCCCTCATGGCCCTCTATTGTCCTATAATAATTTCTACACAACATATTTTAGGACAAAAGAATGCTTTCTATTGTTTCAGTTGAATGAGGTCGGGAAATTGTATCCGATCTGAAACATTTGGCTGCATTATAACTTTTTCATTGTTTATTAAATATGAATCAAAATGATTTAGGAAAAAACAATTTTTAGGACCGCATTATTTGAAATGAAGTATATAATAAATAGTTATTTATCTTATTAATAAGAGTTCTATTCTATATATAATATAAAGTTATATTACAAAGCAAGGGCAAACATTTATAACTTGGACGAGGTTACGGATCATATATAGTAGTTACCACCCAGAGGAAGGATATTTATTATTTTTATTATTTATTACTATATATGTTATTACTACATATGTGGTGGTCAATAAAGGTATCAAAATAGTAAAAGAAATCTATTTACTGTTTACCAACGTTTCGCCAAAACAACAACATACAAACATTATAGAATATACAAAACATTAAAATAAAGAATATTAAAAAAAAAATAGTATGTTTATTAAGTATATAAAAAATAATAATTATAATATACTAATACATACAACCAGGGCCCTCTTTCATAATAAAGTACAAACTAATACTACTAGTTTTGTTGCTTTAATTTAATACAATTACACTGACTTGTACAATAGTAACTTGTACTTTAGTATTTTTTAACTCCTGTATTAGTGAAATTAACACGTTGTTTCTATACTTGTATTTTGAACTAATAATATTAGCTTTCATTAAGAAACAGGGCCCTGGTGACATAAAGTTCTAAATACAGATTTAGACTAATAAATTGTAGAAGAATACTCTTTAGAACTAGTTATAAATATAGCAAAGAGGTAGGTGTAAAAGATAAAACGGATAAATGACGTAAATATGGTATAGGTGAGGGATACTGGTACTGGTATTAGGGGCGGCTATGTAAGTTGCCGCCGCGTACTAACGAAGGTGGGAGTGTCAAGATTAATTCTTCGGGACCGCCGAAAAATGAATGTCCAACTGCCCCAGGTGGGAATCGAACCCACAACGTTCCGAACCGAGCACACTGGGACCTGCGCTCCAACCCACACGCCCGTCACGTCCCCTATAGGCGAGGAATAGTGATACTATATTTGATTTGATACGTAGAGAGGAGATAATCTGAGGGCTGGAGTTCAGGTGACCTGGTGATGAGGATTGTAGAGTGGGTCAGTTGACATCTCTGTTTCAATCCGACAGCCCTGACGAAGCCCTGCAAAGTGGGTCGAAACGTTTACTATTTTGGGAGCATTATTGACTACCACCCGGACTGTCTTACTACAATCCAATTCACGTGGGCAACTATCTTCTTCCAGTAGTAATTTATAATTCTCAAGTTAACTGCCCAGTTTGCGAAATCCAGGACGGATCCAACGTTCGACAACGTACATATGTGAAAGTGTATTTTCCTCGGTAAAATTTATTTTCATTTTAGTAGTTGTTTATTAAATTATTAGTTGTATCACTTAAGATCAATTCATATTTTACTTATCTAGCTTAAAAATTGTATATCCTATAGTATAATAAATTGTATAGCCTAAAGTATAATACTTACATTTCACTTACGTCTATCATTTTATGTGTTATTTTGGCACCGACCGATAGATGTTATCCATATTGGATGTAGTTTTTTAAATAATTAAAATAAAATGAAAGAAAAAACAATATCAACAAATTAATGATTGGGAGGAAAATGATAAAAATTCAAATAAATGGTACTACATAACCTATAACTTCATCTTTCGTTCTAAATTTTCTATTTAATATTTGTTAATTAAATTTTCCTAACATATAATATTTTATAAACTTATATTTGTGCTGTGTCAAATAAAAAAGAAATTGTTAAACTTAAATGACAAAATTTAAAACAAAGTATTCAGACCGAATCGATAGAATTTCATCTACAATCTTTCAAGGGAGCTAATTTGAGTTTTATCGAAAAAGTTGTTATCATATAACAGGCATTCACTCCCTATTAATATGTAATTTAAATTTCTTACGATTTTTCGTTTTTGAGCGTGGTGTTCACATACTAAGAGACTAATTAGAAACTCTGCACGACTTCAATTAATTTCCCTTACTATATGTTCTACATATAGGTAAAGTGAAAGTGGAAAGCTTTTTTGACTCATTGGAGTTAGGAGTGTTAGTAGAGATTTTAAACTTATATTAATCCTTACAGTCCAAAATCCTTCGTAAAATCCTTAACGCTCCTTACTTCGTTACAAATCAAGTCATCCATCATGACCTCATTGTCCCATATGTTGCCGATTTCACCAGAACCAGATACCATTCCTTCCATGGAAAACTTCCCAACAACCCAAATCCACTTGTTTCTAACCTGGCTTCTCCTTCATTACCTAATAATCCTCCTAAGTGTCTGAAAAGAAGATGGCCTCGGGATCTTCTCTAGAAATGTTATTGGAGTTCTATCAATGGGTAGATTCTCCACATGTGTGTGTTATGTCACTATCTCACCTACAGCAAATTTACTTGTTGTATATATGTTATACAGTTGTAAATAACAATAAATAAATGATAAAAAAAACAACAACTTATATTAGTGTTTTATTCGTCCCTTCTCTCACTTTTTTATTAACTCAGTTGACTTACTCGTTAAAGAGTTCTTAAAACTCTTGAATGAGTGGCTGATTGGCCATGAGAAAGGAGCAAGGCAATTGGAATGGCATCTCTGTGGCGAGGGTCCGCTAATCAGAGGCTTTCATTAGCCGGAGATGGGGTTGCCATTCAATAGAGGACAATCGGGAGCTGTGAACACTCATTGCCCATTATCAAAAGATTGACGTATCCATTCTCCGCATAAACTTCGAACAAGAGGGTCTACGAGGTGATATGGCAACAACGGCAGGAGAAGACAAAGGCGTAATAAAGCGACAGAGGTGATGAAAGAAGAGGCGACGAGCCCCTAGCGATGTCGGTACAATGACACGCGCCGGGCCTTTGGGGCCGTCAAAATACCGCTGCGGGTTCGCAACGGATCCCCGCGCCGGGGAGTATTCTTCTTCCATTGACACCTGCCTGAGAAAGAAGGCCTAACTGCCATCCATCATCCTCATGTCCATAAATGCCTATACAAACCACAACAGGCTGTATATACGTTGGTCCTCGTTTCTTGTACAACTGACGTGTTATGACCGCATAGCTGTTTAAAATTATCAGAAATATTTTAGACAAAAGTAATTAAATTACACTGATTTTCTTATTATTTCACGATTGATATATTTGATGAATAAAGATTTAATGATCACAATCGATAGGTCGATATAAATTGTTGTCTCTAGTTAAAAGTAATATAGGTATACTTTATTATTATGGTTTGATAACATAAATTGAACCAATATATGCTATGATATTCATGTTTAGCACCTCAAGAAACCCTTAGAGGAAGCATTAATACTTTTTTTTTATTCTTCGAAAAGAGATGAACCTGCTCACTCTATTAGTACTATATTGAAACAATTGAGACCGATTGACATACGAAAGTGTGGTAAAAGATCTTTCACCCCCTTTCCCTTGGTAAAAGGGGACAATTTGAAAAAAAAAATGCACGTAAATTGTTCCACTAATTCCAAAGTTTATTGTGGACAAAGATTCGACTATTCCCTTTTATTAGGAAGGTGGAGTGGAAAGGGAAAAAAAGGAAATATATGAAAAATGCATCCCTTCCAATTTCCAACATCCAAAAATTCCGCGAGACCTTCGGAGGGAGAGAGTTCACGATAAGAACCTCTGGATCTCGCGGAACAATACCTGATAGAACAAGGAGCTTCTTAGAAGGCCTAGGTGTTAGCATTGGGGATATTGCCATCTTGGGGGGAAATATTATTTTGGACTCCCTGGGGATCATACACCATCACCTGCATGGGAATTAGCTTGGAGATTATTCATTGTTTTATTTATTTATTTTAATATCTGGATCTTATTTATCTAGTCAAGTATTCCTTTTAATCAACTTTTTATTATATTTTCCTTTAAATCTTTGTTTTACAGTAAACTGATCTACTGCTGTGACTATTATTTGTCTAATGATGAATTTGTTTAGCGGGTCACTGGGGAGGATCTGAGAGGGGGAATTGGGGGAGAGTGAATTTGTCGATCAAATGAAATAAAATTGTGAAATGGAGAGGACAGGTAAGGGAAAGAAAAAAAGAAATAAATGAAATATTTGTGTTTAGGGTGTAGACTGGAATT
>NW_027113307.1:14923-15238 GCF_000696795.3 Halyomorpha halys | reverse complement strand
TATTTTATGTCTCTGGTTCTAATTTGTTTAATTAACTCAACTCAAAACAAAATTGAACACACTTTAGTGCGTGTTCCTGTGTAACGATAAAGATGGCTCTTTAGTTACGTTCTTTATTTGTCAGTACAACAATATTTACACTTGACATATATAACAAAACATTCATAATTATTATTAACATAACGTTCAGTTTTTTATATAACAACACAAGTTCTTCATAATTAATTAATTGTAATTGATCATATGGCGAGAGGTTTCAAATGGGCCACTAAAACAAATGTAAAATAATGCAACTTTAAATGAATTATAATTAAA
>NW_027113307.1:10915-12099 GCF_000696795.3 Halyomorpha halys | reverse complement strand
TATGTTATCATTTTATAATTATCATTACTTTAATTCGTTAAATTTTCGATATCGATATTTCGATATTTTAAAATATCGATATCTTAGTTCCGATATAATATCGATATCGATATTTCTATCCGATATAGATATCGATATCAATATCGATATTTTTCTTTCGATATCCCATCCCTAGCTGAAAGCCTGTGCCAATCCACTATTCCGTGAGATCGCCCCTCCACCGAGACCTGGAAGGTGGCAAAGCACTGCCCCCTTGGTCGATGTCCTCGCCGAGGGAAGGACTTCTGGCTTAAGACGAAAGAAAAAGAAAAAAAGGTATATAGGTTGGTCTTGGTCCGTATCCTTCCGGAGGTATCCTCCAGCGCGCGAGCCTCATGATCTCTGTCGGGGTCTGTATTTTCTTCTTTCCATAACTTCCCTATCCCTTCCCTTCCATTAACTAAACTAAGACGCAGGGTGGTGGAGTTGTTCCCTACGTATAGAGGATTGGGGCCACCGCCTCCTTCCATCCGTAGATGAATTACGTGAAGAAGAGATAATTCTCTTTTTCCATCAGACTAAGGAGGTCCGACTCAGCGGTGGCGAAGTTGTTTCCTCAACAACCTGGCTTGGTGCCCATTCCATGGTGGTGGATTAATACATGTTTTGCCTATCACATTATTTTACTTGATAATTTATGAAAAGATGTGGTTATGGAAAGATGCTCTCTTAATCATATTACAAAAATAAGGTTTAAAAAAAAAATTTACAAAGCAACAAATGATCGTGTTATGAGACAACATCATGTTTACTCAATTCTGCTTGGCTCCACCGCACTCGTATAATTTCTTTGTAATTGATTGAATTAAAGTCTCTATACGGCCGCTGTAGAGAACAGTAGTGACTAGGGATAGGATTTGTATGTTTTCACCTGACCATGACATCTCTGGCCAAAAGAAGCCATTTTTATTTCACATATTTTAAAATATTTGGCCTTTTTTACATATATTGTTGTAAATCACATATTTTCTGAAATATTTGTTATTTTTAACATATTTTTAGGTATTTTGTCCTGAATCACGTATTTCCTTAAATTATTTGTTCAATTGTAAATACATTTTTCGCAGCAACTACGTAAAATTCAAGAGAACGCAAGAAACTTAAAAGTGAAATTTATCATTTATCGTAAATAGTGCCTAAAAATT
>NW_027113307.1:8703-10026 GCF_000696795.3 Halyomorpha halys | reverse complement strand
ATCTGGAAAAGGATTCACAACAGATCATATTCCGACTCAAGCTGAAGATCTACAAGGCCATCATACGCCCGACTCAAGCTCAAGATCTACAAAGCCATCGTCCTCAAACCTCTACAAGACTACGTTGAGCAAACTGCAGAGCTCCGGAATTCCCTCCTTCGGCGAATAGTCAGTTGAACCACACTCCTGCGGACCATGAATAGAGTCAACAGTGAGGAGCTCCAACTTCCGTCTGTGCCGGAATTCATAGACCGTAGGCCAAAGCCTGTGCCAATCCACTATTCCGTGAGATCGCTCCTCCACCGAGACCTAGAAGGTGGCACAGAACTGCCCCCTTGTTCGACGTCCTCGCTGAGCGAAGGACTTCTCGCTTAGGAGGAAAGAAAAAGAAAAAAAAAGGTGTGTAGGTTGGTCTTGGTCCACATCCTTCCGGAGGTATCCTTCAACGCGCCAGCTTCATGATCTCTGTCTGCGCCTGTATTGGGCTCACCGCCTCCTTTTACCCGTAGATGAATTACCTGAAGAAGAGATAAATCTCTTTTTCCATCAGACTAGAGAGGTCCGACTCAGCGGTGGCAAAGATCCCGGTTTTCCTCAATAACCTGGCTTGGTGTCCATTAATACATGGTGGTGCATTAATACATGTTCTGCCGTTTCAGAGACTTCGCAGGCGGAACCCTTCGTATCTGTTGGGATTAACAATCTATCACATTATTTTACTTGATAATTTATGAAAAGATGTGGTTATGGAAAGATGCTCTCTTAGTCATATTACAAAAATAAGGTTTAAAAAAAAATTTACAAAGAAAAAAATGATGTGTGTTATGTTTACTCAATTCTGCTTGGCTCCACCGCACTCGTATAATTTCTTTGTAATTGATTTAATTAAAGTCTCTACACGGCCGCTGTAGAGAACAGTAATGACATGTGATTTACGAGACAAAACTAAAATTGTTTTTATAGCCTAACGTTGTTATCATTTGATTATCCCGTTGTTAGTTATTCATTGGACGACAGAGGGTGTCATATTGAAGAAGATCAGAAGGGTTGTAGCGCTCCTGACAGTGTTTGCAACTGATATACGAGCTCTCGGCCAGTGTTGCCAATAGCACGCCCGCCATTAGGCGCCCCCCCTCGCTAATTTTATTATTGCCTTTAGGCCACGTGCGCTCCCACGTAGAGATGCCACATCACAGCGCCGGTCACGTGTCGACCCATCCTCTCCTAATGCGATCCTATCCATGTCAAAGTTAACTATCTCAGGCTAACTAAATACCCATCCTCCAATAGGAAGGGGTGGAATAGCTAACAAATGATGGTACA
>NW_027113307.1:3851-4398 GCF_000696795.3 Halyomorpha halys | reverse complement strand
AGAAATAAAAGTTTTGAGACTATAATTGATAGTGTTTTGAATTATTTATTAAAAAATTACCAGTCTCAAGAAAAAATTTTAAGATTATAAATAAAGAACTTGAAATAGTTCATGAAACGAAGGAACGAAATGAATCACAGAACACAACCCTATTAGTTTTTGTTCCCGTCATTAGTTAATAATGTGTAAAAATAACCGATATGAAAACAACGAAACGTTTTTTTAATTAAATCGGAACCACTACTCTCCTTTCCTACAATGTCTTTTTTAATATCCTACCAAAGCCTGTTGAACAGATTCGCGACTAAGAACTCCACCTTGACAAGAGACTTATTTGTAATCCTCATACAAGACTGGAACGAAAAGAAACTAATCGTAGATTTCTATAACTACCACGCCTGGTTGATAAACATTATAAAGTTCACATTTGAAATTAAATGAAGACCTTTATTCTGGGATCAAGTCCCCTAAGAACGAAAACAATGAATGTCACATGATTGTTTTTGATTAGCTATGAAGTTCACTGTGTAGAAATTTTATATTTGAT
>NW_027113307.1:0-497 GCF_000696795.3 Halyomorpha halys | reverse complement strand
ACTACTGGGTAGTTTCTCTACATGCTGTATCATATCATTATGTCATTATGAACAAATTTACTTGTTGTATTTTTTATACAGTTGTAAATATCAATGAAGAAATAAAAAAAAAAAATTCACGCACAAATATCTATGAGCACTAAAATTGAAGCTAATTAAAACCACTATACAGTGGTGTATGACGTTTATCTTCGTAGGAGTAATAGTTTTCTTAATATTTGACAAAATGTCTATTTCTAGCTGTTCGGACAAAACTTTTAATTTATGAAAAAATATATCTCAAAAACCAATAAAAAACCAAAAAAAATAAGATGGACAGATGTTTGCCAATACTCAAATTAAAGCTAGTTAAATGTTCTATAAAGTAGTTTATGACGTTTATCTTCGTAGGAGTAGTAGTTGTTTTTTTATATTTGACAAAATAATTTCACAAATTGTTAATTTATACTTGTTCGGATAATAATTTTACTTTATGATAAAATTTATGAAATATATAT
>NW_027113306.1:782133-782781 GCF_000696795.3 Halyomorpha halys | reverse complement strand
GCAACGTGGGGCGAAACGTTGGCTCATTAAATTAGTATATTTCTACTATTTGAGTTTTTCTTGACCGCACCCGGACCATATTCCTTTCATAAATCAATTTATTTTAGCAAATTTCATGTAAGCTATTACTCCTACAAAGATAAACATAATAAACTACTTTATAGCTCATTAATTTGATAATTAGCTTTAATTTGAGTACTAATAGACATCTGTACGTTAAATGGTTTTTGAGTTATAATTTTTTCCAAATAAATTCACTAAGTACTGATCCTTCAGTACGTCGCATACTACATTTTTATGAAATGTTGTTTTTTAAAAAGCTATTTCTCAAAAACTATTTCACGTAAATAACTCTATTAGGGCTCATATTTTAGCAAATTTACTTTTCTTTAAATGACGTTCTCTTAGATTTTCTTGTGTTGTTCCTACTTTTTAAGATATAGAGCTCCGAATGAAAAAAATCTTTTTTTGATCGCTTTGAAATAGCCGCCATTTTTTATTCTCCCTACCAATACTTGGCAGACTCATCAATTTTGACTAGTAATTATACACAGTTTTCATTAAAGTAATCAAAAATTGGGGTGAGATAACTGCCTTTTTTCTCCTCTTGGGCTCTTGTACTAAAAGTTGTATCTTTGACAGAGCCTC
>NW_027113306.1:776712-780653 GCF_000696795.3 Halyomorpha halys | reverse complement strand
CGAAACGTCGGCATAAAATAAATAAATATGGTTTTGTTTATTTATGTTGTTCTTTGCTGACCGCACCCCCCGACAAACTTCTCCAATCATTAAAAGTATAATAATAGTCTGATTATATATTATTTACTTGTTATGCCTATATGTTGTAAAATTAAAAAAAATTGTCAGATTAGATTTGAATAAGTATGCTGTGAAGTAACTCAATGAAGTTGAATAAAGTTTTTCTCTAATATCAATAAATAAATTCGAACTCTCATAAAAATCAGACGGCAGTTATTTAATTAATATCATAAATTATATTCTTATTAGCAAATTTCTGTATATCATTATTTATTGTTTGAATATAATATGATTTCAATGGATATTCAATTGCTTATTAAACAAATGGAATTTATTTCTTGTTTGAAAAAAAATTTCAGGCGAAGTTATATAACAGTAAGATTCAGTTGGTTCTTAGTGATTTTAACGTTAGAATCAAATCTCTCATACTTAAAGCTTTCTAGATTCATCCTGTTTTGGTTTTGGCTCCTAGAATACATTTGGTCCTTATTCCTTACTCACCTGTGGCTAATTATGGGGGGGGGAGGGGCCAAAGTCTGTTCCCAACTGGCTAACGGTTTCAAGGCCGAAATGGGTTGAAGAAATCTTCCAAATTGCCAGAGTATTTACTATCTTGCCTCTTCGCTCAGCTCTCGATGGAATTCAGTTCGTCCTGGCGCCTGGCAAACACTCCGTTAGCATTCTTCAACACTCATGTATCCTTCATCATCCTCAATTATTATATCCAGGCCAGAGGTAATACATCTCAATTCGACAGCCTAAAACAGAATAACCCAATATCTCCAATATATTAGAAGGTATTAGTACAACAAAAACGACTACTTTAAATACAATTACAACAACAGTTATTTTATCCACATTTTTAATAGCTTTAATTAGACATTTTTTGTATTAGTTATAACAAAAACATTCATATACTCTCAATACTTTTTTATTATCTTTACATTCCTACGTTTCAGCTATTCCGGTCATTTTCAATTATCGTCTTCACACTATCACAACCAAAAATAGGTTATCGCATTATTGCAGGCTATTATGCCTTTGCCAATTCTTATCATTAATTAATTACCTATTGTTTTCACAATTACGCTTATTAAAATAATTTATTTATTGTTATTTACAACTGTATACACATATATACAACAAGTAACTTTGCTGTAGGTGACATAGTTACATGATACAAACTACCCACTGATAGAACTCCAATAACATTTCTAAAGGAGAAGATCTCGAGGCCATCTTCTTTTCAGACGCCTAGGAGGATTATTAAGTAATGAAGGAGAAGCCAGGTTAGAAACAAGTGGATTTGGATGGTTGAGAAGTTTATCATGGAAGGAATGGCATCTGGTTCTGGCCAAATCGGCAACATATGGAACATTGAGGTCATGATGGATGACTCGATTTGTGACAAAGTAAACAGCATTAAAGATTTTACGAAGGATTTTGGACTGTAAGGATTGGATTCGGGAGGAATTTGATGGTTTGGTGGAGCCCCAAAGCTCAACTCCGTATGTCCAGATAGGCCTTATAATTGTCATGTAGATCAGTTTTACATTTTACAACTTTATCAACACTATATTATTTGGTGAAACAGAAATTTTAAACTAATTATTGCAATAATTGACTGTGAAAATAATAGGTAATTGAATAATGATAAAAATTGACGAAGGCATAATGGCCTACAATAATGTGAAAACCAATTATTTAAGTAAAATCTCAAAACAATTTATATTTCTTTATAAGTCAGACGTTCCGGCCAATTCGGCCATCCTGAAGGCCAATCTTAGAAACAAAAAATTAAAAAAAATTCTCAAGAATGGTTCTAAAATTAAAGGATGGATAATAGGCCGAAACGTCGGATTTATAAAGAAATATAAATTGTTTTGAGACTAAAATTGGATAGAATTTATTTATTTAAGCAATAATTACCAGTCTCAAGGAAGTGTAGTGATTATATATATATAGAGTCATAACTAATGCTTGGTTGTAATTTGTGTGAATAACATCCTTGAAAATGGGCGGAATGCCTGAAACGTAGGAAAGTAAAGATAATAAAGAAGTGTTGAGACTATATGGATGTTTCTGTTATAACTAATAAAAAAATCTGTCCTAAACAAGAGTTTTTATTATATATATATAAATATAAATTTTTCATTATTATATATAATTATATTAAAAAATGTAGACCTTAATGGTTGTTCAAATGGTATTTTGCCTTTATTTTCATTGAAAAATATAAAAATGATATTTTTGTATATTTTGTTTTCATTCAAAATTTGTACATTTAAAAAAATATTTTAATATTGTGACTAATGTGAAGATGCCGAAATATTACAGAATTATAACAATACAATATGCCTTTTTTTTCTTCGTTTCGTCTCTTTGGTTCTTTTATCTTTATTTTTTTCCCCATTTTCCTTTTATCTTTATTTTTTCCCCCATTTTCCTTTTCTCTTTTTCACGATTTCCCCCCTCCTTTTCTATCCTTACCCCTTTCTCTCCTTTTTTTCCCTTTCATATTTTGGTTTCAACCCAATGTGCCTTTAAAAGAATAATGGGTAAAATAGTGATAGTGATATGAAAAAATATATGAAAATTACACAAGTAACAAACATAAATAGAAAATTAACAAACTATATTAAAATTAATGTACAATAAATATTAAAAATATATACAAAAATAATAAAGTAACAAGTGTTTTATTCAAAAAATTAAATACTTCATGGTCAAGTCTGGATAGAATTTACGTTTGATTTCAGAGCGATATAGATTCAAGTTATATTTTGCATTTGTTAGGCATTCAACGAGTATTTTAATTTTTTAAATTATTTTATATATGAAGTCCTTCATTTATGATCAAGACTTATTCCACAGCAACGTACTTGAATGTACTTTGAATATCTGTGTTGAAATCTTAGAAACCCAATTTGTGTCGTCTTAATAGTTCCGAAACTATTCACTTTTCTTTCATATCTTTATTGGAATTTGCAACTGTTCATTCATTTATATATATACATCCAGGCGTTTTGAGAATCTACCCATTGGTAGCACTCTATTGATATTTTTACATTAGAAGGTCTCGTGGCCGTCTTCTTTTCAGGCGCGGAGTATTGTCAGGAATGGAAGAGCAAGGTTAGACTAGTGGTTTTGGGTGGTTAGGGAGTTTATAATGTAAGGAGTAATATCTGGTTTGGGAAGAACATTATAAGGTCTTTATGTATGATTTTATTTGTGACAAAGTAAGAAGCATTGAGGATTTTGGATTGCAAGGATTGGATACAAGAGGAATTCGAAGGTTTAGTGGAGCCCCAAAGGTCAACTCCGTATGTCCAGATAGGCCTTAATATAGTCATATAGATCAGTCTTTTGTAATGAGTTGGAAGTTTAGACCGTTTGTCTAGTAAATGTTGTAATAGTCGGAATCGACGAACTGTCTTTTCAGTCTTGTGTGAGGATTCCAAGTAGCGGTTCTGTTCAACAGGGGCAAGAGCAATATTATTAAAGAATACTGTAGGGAAGTTTGTAGCTTTAACCCTCTAATTACACCATTCTTCGAGGGTTTTGATATGGGGTTGAAGTTTCGGGTGCAGTTAAAGCGTTTTACTTTCTTAAATAACCATTATTCCGCTTCCAGTAAGAATTTAAAATTCAAAATTTAGATTTATCAGTTCTCCATTAAATTCCCTTTCTTTCGCCGAAACTTCGTTGAAATAAATTTGATAATTCTATATATGTATGTATAGTTGACCGTAAAAATTGATATATAGGGAGATGGTCAGGGTTGCGGTCAAAAGAGAAATAAAAATAGTTTACAACTATTTATTTTCCAACGTTTCGCCCCACTTTGCAGGGCTTCATCAGGGCTAAAAAGATACAAAATG
>NW_027113306.1:775079-776227 GCF_000696795.3 Halyomorpha halys | reverse complement strand
GTATTTTTATTTCTATCATTTTATCTTAACATAGTTTCATTTTGTATCTTTTTAGCCCTGATGAAGCCCTGCAAAGTGGGGCGAAACGTCGGAAAATAAATAGTTGTAAACTATTTTTATTTCTCTTTTGACCGCAACCCTGACCATCTCCCTATATATAAATTTGATAATTGTATTGGTAAATTTGCTACAGCTTTTATTTATTTATATTCCTTTAACTAAAACTCTGTTATGCTAATATTTATTTTTAGAGCTTTTTTTCTGATAGTGTATTAAAAAATGACATAAAACAAACAATAAAAAAGTTCAGCTTACTTCAAAAATACCATAAAAATTTTAAAATAAATTTATTAATTTTTACAAGGTTAATATTAAAATATATAATATAAAAATACACATAAAACATACGATAAGTCAATTTATACGATTAAATTTGAAGGTATCTGTATGTCTAATTTTATATGTAAATTATAAAATTATATACATATATAAAACCTGAAGGTTCGATGCCAATTACCCCTCTGACGTTAACCCGTCGGTTCAGTGTTTATTTACCTTTTAGGGATTCACTGGTTATATATAAACTATTTGTTATTTTTTTGACCGCAATCCTGACCATCTTCTTATATAAAAATATTTTGACATAGTAAGATAATAAAATACAAAAAGTTAAATTAAGGTAGGGTTAATTATAATTATTTAAATATAAGTGAAAAGAAAATTATATAAAAAATGAAAAAAAAGAAGAAACTTGTTCCAATTCAGAGCTTACAAAACAATTGAAATTATTATTATAATATACAATATAATTATATTGTATGTTATATATTATATTGTATATTAGGCGTTTGATTTTCAAGCTAACAGCCCTGAAGAAGGCTAGAAACTCTAGCCGAAACGTTGGCACAATTAAATAGGTTACACCAACTTATTTGTGTTTCACTTTGACCGCATCTCCAACCATCTTCTGTAGGTCATCTATGGTCAACTATCTCTCATAATTATATTGTATATTATATATTGTAATATACAATATAATATACGATTGTAATTATTATTATTATTATTAATTTTATTTATTCTTACTCGACCTTTATTTAATCTCAACTTACTTTTTCATTTTCCGTCTTTTAGTGTGTTTAATTTTA
>NW_027113306.1:774476-775029 GCF_000696795.3 Halyomorpha halys | reverse complement strand
TTATTAATTTTATTTATTCTTACTCGACCTTTATTTAATCTCAACTTACTTTTTCATTTTCCGTCTTTTAGTGTGTTTAATTTTAAATCTACTTTCTTTTTTTACCTAATATTGTGTAATTTTTGCCTGTTTTATATTTTTTTTATATTTAACAATTTTTTTTTTATATTCTAATTATTACCTGTTTTATATTAATACTATTTTATTTCTTTTCTTATTTCATTTTTATTTAGTTTTCTTTTCACTTATCCTTACATAATTTTAACCTTTTCGTATTTTATTACCCACTTAAGTCAAACATTTTTTTAGTTGTTTTTGTGTCTTTCTGGCTAACTATTTTTGGTTTTCCTTTGACCGCACCCTTGACCATCTTCTGTAGGTCATCTATGGTCAACTATCTCTCATAATTATATTGTATATTATATATTGTAATATACAATATATAATATACAATTGTAATTATTATTATTATTAATTTTATTTATTCTTACTCGACCTTTATTTAATCTCAACTTACTTTTTCATTTTCCGTCTTTTAGTGTGTTTAATTTTA
>NW_027113306.1:763731-774426 GCF_000696795.3 Halyomorpha halys | reverse complement strand
TTATTAATTTTATTTATTCTTACTCGACCTTTATTTAATCTCAACTTACTTTTTCATTTTCCGTCTTTTAGTGTGTTTAATTTTAAATCTACTTTTGTTTTTTTTACCTATTATTCCATAATTTTTGCCTGTTTTATATATTTTTTTTATATTCTAATCATTGCCTGTTTTATATTAATACTGTTTTATTTCTTTCTTATGAAATAATTTTATTTAGTTTTCTTTTCACTTATCCTTACATAATTTTAACTTTTTTTTTTTTACCTTTTTGTATTTTATTACCCATTTAAGTCAAAAAAATTTTTATTTGTTTTTGTGTCTTTCTGGCTAACTATTTTTGTTTGTTTTTTTACCATCTTTTAAATTTGATTTAAATTTTGATTTAAATTTTTTTTTTCAACCGTAAAATTTATTTCACATAAATCATTGATTTAAAAATTATATATTATAAAAATATTTTTATATAATAAAAGTGTTTTTATTAAGTTTTTAGAGCGGAGTTTTGGGCGAGGGCGGTAGCTGCAGACAGTAGTAACGACCTGGACATGGGATAGAGGGCGAAGTGCGGTACGCAAACCGCAGGAACAACGGTAGGCCCATCTACGATACCATCCGGACCGCAAAGATCAGAATTAAAACTGGGTACCAATACCATCAGCTATGCGGAGCTACGGGTCATTGTACCCGGGTATAGATCTCCATCGGTCATTGATACCTTCAGCACACATGTGTATATATATAATCGGAATTAAAAGATATTTAAAAATTTCTATGTATACAAGAGGCATGATTAGAAAATTTATCCGGATATAATTTCGTTTAACACAGGTATTAATTAATATAAGTAAAAAAAAAAAGTAAATGACTGAAACGTTATAAAAAAATGTTTGGTGCGGTGCACGCATTATGCAGTTTCACTTACGTGCCCAAATTTTATTAAGGTTAGTAGGCTCATATTTTTTGGTAGATACTACAATCTGTCACACAGTTTTGGGCAATAGGTAATAGTGATGAATGATCTCATACATACTAAAATAAAAAAAAAATGAATAAATAAAATAAAATAAATTAAAAAAACAAAACAAAAAAAACTCTTAAAATATATACAAACAAAAGAATAGGCAAGATGAACATAATCAAACTATCTGTATGAAAAATAAATAAATAAAATAACATAATGATAAAATAATATATACACTATTTTCACCGTGTATAACAAATACCGATTGACCGTGTATAACAATAAATGGAATATGGTACGGGTGCGGTCAAATTAAACTCAAATAGTAAATTGGTGTACTATTTTTATTTGAGCCAACGTTTCGCCCCACGTTGCAGGGCTTCGTCAGGGCTAAAAAAGATACATACACTTGACATAAGTACAAAAAAAATAGTGGAAAGTAACAAGGGTATACAATATATCGTAAAATTTAATGAGAATAATTAAAGGATTCTTATTCCTTTTCATCTTTTAATTTGTACTTTCTTTTATACTTCTTTTCTTTATCTGTTACTATTACCGTTTTCATTTATTGTTTATAACCTTCAATTTTTCATTATTAAATTTTACCAAACTCCCTAACCACTCAAACCCATTAGTTTCTAATCTTGCTTCCTCTTTTATTCCGGACAATCCTCCGAGGCGTCTGAAAAGAAGATGGCCTCGAAACCTTATATTGTAAAAATGTTTTTAGAGTGCTACCATTGGGTAGTTTCTCTACATGCTTGTACCATACCATTATGATTTCCTCAAATTTACTTGATGTATTTATATACAGTTGTAAATATCAATAAATAAATTTTATAAAATTTTCGTTTCTTTGTATACCCTTGTTATTTTCCACTAATTTTTTTTTGTACTTATGTCAAGTGTTAGTATCTTTTTTAGCCCAGACGAAGCCCTGCAACGTGGGGCGAAAGGTTGGCTCAAATAAAAATAGTACACTAATTTACTATTTGAGTTTTATGTGATAAATACCATTTATAAATTATAATTTGTTCATTTTTACATAAATTTTCAAATATTTAAAAATATTTTTAGTCATATGTTAGTTTATTTTTATTTCATGTTATATATTCTCTTACTATATTATATTAGTTTAATTATTTGTATCATTTTGTAGCCCTAATGAAATCCTGCAAAGTAGAGCGAAATACAATATATATTTTAATTACTATTTGACTTATTTTGTCCGCATCGGAATCATCTTTATTTTATATGTTACACACGATTAATCAACGATCTTTCAATAAATAAATTATAATAATAAGTGAACACAAGGAAGATGCTGGAATGCAAATAATGAAAAGAAAATATATATCAATGGAATATGGTCCGGGTGCGGTCAAAAAAACTCAAATAGTAAATAATTATACTATTTTTATTATATATTTTTTATTGGGCTCAATAAAAATAGTATAATTATTTACTATTTGAGTTTTTTTGACCACACCTGGACACTATTCTATTCATCTATACACACGGTCAATCATCAATAATCTTTCAAAATATAGATCCAATGTACCTCATTAAGCAACTCATATTTGACGATATAGTTCTTTATAACAGGCTTACAATATTACTATAATTCAATATTATTGTTATATAAATTTAATAATATATTTTTTTAACCAGTAATTGCTGGTAAATTTGTCAATCATTTGGACAGGACCTGTTGAAGTCAAATCTACAGCTGCTACTATTTAGATGAGTCAATGATGACTAGGCGATTCTGTTATTCGATGTGGCCTATCGACTTATCAATCGATATCGGAAGAGGATTTGTTGAGGTTGGTCCATGACGCATCTCGGTGCAGATGGTACCGTCCGAATGGGGCACTTCACCTTGGCACGGATCGGATGCAGCTGCTGCTGTTCGAAACGTTCGGAGCGTAGTAACGAGGTAGCTGGGAAGATCATAGAACGATTCAGGTAAAAATGAAAAACAAGTCTTCATCAAGATTGTCTACTAATTAATGCTAGATCTAAACGTCTGTCCAAACGACTGACATGAAATCCTCACACAAGACTAAAAAGACAACATCGTCGATTCCGACTATTACAACATTTACTAGACAAACGGTCTATATTGCCAATCCATTACAAAAGACTGATCTACATGACTATTATAAGGCCTAACTGAACATTGAGCTTTTGGGCTCCACTAAACCATCAAATTCCTTCCGAATCCAATCCTTACAGTCTAAAATCCTTAATGCTCCTTACTCTGTCACAAATCAAGTCAATCATCAGGACCTCAATATTCCATATGTTGCCGATTTGGCCAGAACCAGATACCGTTCCTTCCATGATAAACTTCTCAACCACCCAAATCCACTTGTTTCTAACCTGGCTTCTCCTTCATTACCTAATAATCCTCCTAGGCGTCTGAAAAGAAGATGGCCTCGAGATCTTCTCCTCTAGAAATGTTATTGGAGTTCTATCAATGGGTAGATTTTCCACATGTTTGTATCATGTCACCTACAGCAAATTTACTTGTTGTATATATTTGCATACAGTTGTAAATAAAAATAAATAAATTATTTAAAAAAAAAAGTTTGTCACTTGTCGTTATTCCAAAACTTGTAAAAACTTGATTGGCAAACAAAAGAAGCAACAATCGTCGCTATTCACTTGTTTTGTTCTTTGGAATAGTTTCGGCTACTGCATTCGATTTACTCTAATTTTATTATGAAAAGAAACAAAATAAAGACAAATAAAATGAAAGAAATTTAGGTTGTTTAAAAAAATTAAATCTTTACTGTTACAATCCATGAAGGGTCTGGGCTTCAGGACTTTGTAATCAAGTTCACTGTTACTCGACCAACGGTTGTGCAAGGAGGCGATTTAGTAAGAATCATTCTCGACTGCCAGATTTTTACCCAATTAATGCTACTTTTATGAGGTGGAGTGGACCCCAGATGGCTCCCGAAACCACAGGGCTGACTCAACGGCTACAGTGTCACAGATATAGGTTGTAAACGTTAAACATTCATATAAATAGAACTTCATAACATATAACCATATATTCAACCTTCGTTCTAGAAATTGCAAAGATATATTATATGTTTGCTGATATATAATACTATATTAAATATAACATAAATACTAAAGTTAATTAACAAGATTTGAAACAATATATTTACACGGAATCAATTGTATTTTAAAATTTACAATCTTAAACAAGAGTTAATTATTGAATTCAAAGGATGGGGTCTTTAAATTAAATCTAAATTTAATTAAAAATTAAATCAAATTAAAATTAAATCAAAGGGAAGGTCTTTAAATTAATTAAAATACAGAGAGCTAAAATATTCAACTTTCGGCAGTTCTAAAACTATGTAAACTGAAAACGTTATTATGTAGCACAAGGGCCACATGATTTGTGCCTAAAAACGGACAATCTAAGTCAATCCAAATAACCGATCCACACGCGTGTGCGAATTTGATATTGTATACCAAACGTGTAGAGGAACTTTAACTTCGTGTTGAAAAAAAAAAAAAATAGACCGGAAGCTCAAAAAACAAAATATGGTTAAATTGAAAACGACAATAATAAATACATTAATTTTTATAAAAACAATTATTTTATCCAGTGACATTTACTTATCCATACGGAGTATACTTTTCCATAATCATTTCGAAATATACTGTTTGATATTATGAAGATATTTTTAGTACTTCATTTAATAAACTACTGATAGTACAAGAGCCCAAGAGGAGGAAAAAGGCAGTTATCTCACTCCAATTTTTGATTACTTCAATATAAACTATGTATAATTACTGGTCAAAATTGATGAGTCTGCCAAGTATAGATAGGGGGAATAAAAAGTGGCGGCTTTTCAAAGCGATAAAAAAAAACTAATTTTTCATTCGAAGCTGTATATCTTAAAAACTACCAACAACACTAGAAAACCTAAGAGTACGCCATTTAAAGAAGAGTAAATTTGCTAAAATATGAGCCCTAATAGTCTTATTTACGTTAAATAGTTTTCGAGATATAGTTTTTTAAAAAGCAAATTTTTCATTTGCCAAATTTTTATTCATGTGTGAATATCATAAAAACTACTACCTCTACGAAGATAAGTGTCATAAACTACTTTTTAGTAAGTTAAATTTTCTTTATTTTGAGTGTTGGCAGACATATGCGCGTGTTATGGATCTAGAGATATATTTTTTCAAATATCCAACATTTTATATGAGCAATTAGAAATTAACATTTTGTGAGTTTATTTTGTCAAATATCATAAAAACTACTACTCCTACAAAGATAAACATAATTAACTATTTTGTAGTAAATTTAACTAGCTTTAATTTGAGTGCTGGTAGACATCAGTTCGTCCGATGGTTTCTGAAATAATGTTTTTCATAAATCAAATGTATTGTCCAAACGACTATAAATCAATTTATTTTAGGAAATATCATGAAAACTATTATTCTTACGAAGGTAAAGGTCATAAACATCATTATAGTCCATTAAACTAGCTTTAATTTGAGTGCTAATAGACATCTGTACGTCACATAGTTCCTGAGATATAGATTTCTCAAAATAAATTAACTAACTACTAATCTTTCGGTAGAGTTTTAAGAATTTTTTCTTTTGAAAAAGCTATATCTCGAGAACTATTGGACGTAAATAGCTCTTTTAGGGCTAATATTTCAGCAAATTTACTCTTCTTTAAATAATGTTCTCTTAGAATTTCTAGTATTGTTGGTAGTTTTTAAGATATAGTGGTTCGAATGAAAAATCAATGTTTTTTTAAGGTTTTGAAACAGCCGCCATTTTTGTAATCTCCTACCTATACTTGGCAGACTCATAAATTTTGATCAGTAATTATACATAGTTTTTATTGAAGTAATTGAAAATTGGGGTGAGATAACTGCCTTTTTTTCTTCCCGGCAAACTACTAATTTACAGACACTTCTAATTTCAATCACTACGAATCCGGGTGTGGTAGATAATTATTTATTCTGTTACTGCAACAGTGAATCAACCCTGTAGGTTCGGCAGCTCTCCGGGGTCCAACCAGCCACATAAAGATACTGTGAATTGGGGATGAATGTGGTATACACCTCCGTGTATATCCGTTGTTCTACAAACATTACTTCCTTATTAGGTACTGAACCCCAGATCCTTCATGGATTGTAGTGATATTTATTACCTTTATTAAAGTGAATGCCAGAACATTGTGTAACTAAAGAACTAATTGAACTAAACATGTCGATCGTCTTAGAGATTACTTATTGGCTAAATCTCTGCCAAAGGAATGCCATAAACAAATGACTTTGATCCTGTTAAGCTATACAACCCGCAAAAAAGTAAACTGTGACATTATACGGCAAGGTATTAAATAAAATTTGAATAGAAATTTCCTTGTTCCTGAGTAAAAAATATGTCAGATGGGGTGGGATTTACATTTTAAATTGGGACTTTGGCGGAGGTACTTGAGGTAAAGTTTCCATTCGAACCGACGGGGAATTTGACCTGGACCCTCGGGTCGTTTACTATGCCACGCGGATCGTGACCGGCGGCTTTATAACCCATCCCAACAAGACATGCCTTTTTACTATTTATTGCTTCACTGCCCTTAATTCGCAAGAAATTCGTCCACTTTTCGACCGTAAACTTGTAGATCTGTCCTCCTTTTTATTAAGTTATTTTTTATTTATTTTGAGAATTCTTTACCAGCATTCTTTTTTAATAAGAGTGATTTTCGTTCAAACATACTCTGCTTTTTTGGATGTAAAAATCTCTTAAATATCATAAACACCTATATATGACCGACAATCGATAGTTTGAGCCAAATTGTGACAAGAATGTGAAAAAATAAATATGTTAATATTAACGTATTATTGTCTGAAGACGCGCAGATTTCATTTCATAGAATTTTTTTTTTTAATTATTTATTGATATTTACAACTGTATAAAAAATACAAGTAAATTTGATCATAATGGCATAATGATATGATACAGGATGTAGAGAAACTACCCAGTAGTAGAACTTTAAAAACAGTTTACAATATAAGGTCACGAGGCCATCTTCTTTTCAGGCGCCTCGGAGGATAGCCAGGAATGGATGAGGAAGCAAGGTTAGAAACTAGTGGGTTTGAGTGGTTAGGGAGTTTATTATGGAAGGAGTGATATCTGGTTCGGGCTAGATCGGTTAGATAGACAACATTAAGCATTGAGGATTTTACGAAGGATTTTGGATTGTAAGGATTGAATACGAGAGGAATTCGAAGGTTTAGTGGAGCCCCAAAGCTCAACTCCGTTTTCATAGAATAAAAATATTTAAAAGCTATAATTTCAAGCTGCAAAAATCCATACCTACTTAATGACAACAGCACCTTAGTACCTTAGTACCTTCACTAGTACGCAGTGTCGAAGAACTTTTAATTATGGTTTAGAAAAATGTTAAAATGAGGGAATGAACGTACAGTTATTATTATTTTTTTTTTTCCGTTCAGTTCTTAATTCAGATATTAGTACAAGAGCCCAAGAGGAGAAAAAAGTAATTTAATTACCCCAATTTTTGATTAATTAATTGAAAACTATGTATAATTAATAGTCAAAATTGATGATTTTGCCAAGTATAAGTAGGGGGATTAAAAAATTGTGTTTCAAAATGATAAAAAAAAACAATGATTTTTCATTCGGAGCTCTATATCTTAAAAACTATCTGCAACACTAGATAACCTGATAGGACATCATTTAAAGTAGAGTAAATTTATTAGAATTTTAGCCCCAAAAGAGCTATTTACGTCTAATAGTTCTCGAGATATAAATTTTCAAGAAGAAGAAGCAAGCATTTCATAAAAAAATAAACTGAAAAATTAGAAATTAGTCAATTTATTTTGAGAAATCTATATCTCAGAAACCATTCGACGTACAGATGTTTATTTGCACTCATATTAAAGCTATTTTAATTTGCAATAAAGTAATTTATGTTCGTAGGAGTAGAACTGTATGATGCTTGCTCAAATAAATTGATTTATAGTAGTTCGGAAAAAAATTCATGTGCCTAAGTTATACTCATATGAGATACTACCCTTACGAAGAAACGTTACTAAACTAATTTGTAGTGAGTTAAATTACCTCTATTTTGAGTGTGGTGTCTTATAGTTCCTGAGATATAATTTTTCAAAAAAAATATTTCCATAAAAATTAACATTTTGTAAATTTATTTTGTAAAATATCATAAAAAATACTGAGATATACTAAGGTCGGAATGAAAAATGATTTATAATGTATTACATGATGAAAATGTATTATAATGTACAGTCGTAAACAGCAATAAATAAAATAAAAAAATATATCTCAGGGGCTTTAAGACGTACAAACGTTTGTCACGCACAAAATAGAGGTAATTTAATTTACTATAAATTTGTTTATGTCACGTATCTTCGTAAGGGTAGTAGTTTTTAAATATCATATGAATATAACATTTGTACAAATTTTGTCCGAACTACAAACCAATTTATTCGAGCAAATATCATAAAAACTATTACTCCTACGAACATAAACATCATAAACTACTTTATAGTACATTAAACTAATTTTAATTTTAGCGCTAATAGACATCTGTACGTCGAATGATTTCTGAGTTATAGGATTTCTCAAAATAAATACTAACTACTAATCTTTCGGTAGATTTTTAAGAAATTTTTCTTTTTAAAAGCTATATCTCGAGAACTATTAGACGTAAATAGCTCTATTAGGGCTAATATTTCAGCAAATTTACTCTTCTTTAAATAATGTTCTCTTAAAGTTTCTAGTGTTGTTGGTAGTTTTTAAGATATAGAGCTCCGAATGAAAAATGATTTTTTTTTAACATTTTGAAACAGCCGCTATTTTATATTCCCCCTACCTATACTTGGCAGACTCATCAATGTGGACTAGTAATTACACACAATTAAAATAATAAAAAATTGGGATGAAATAACTGACTTTTTTCACTTCTTGGGCTCTTGTAGTATTTATTTGTTTGTTGGGAAGTTTTTTCAAACATACAAAATACACATATACGTACAGGATTTTTAATTTATAATTTCAAAATATAAAAAAGTCCCGTATACTAGAAAACCTAATAGAACATCATTTAAAGTACAGTAAATTTACTAAAATATAAGCCACAACAGAGGTAAATAACGTTTAATTATTCTCGAGATATACTTTTTTAAAAAGCGAAATTTAACAAAAAATGAACAGAAAAATCAGTATTTTGCGAATTTATTTTGGTAAAATTTAAAAGTTTTTTTTCTATTATTTATTTATTGTAATTTACAACTGTACAAAATAATACAACAGGTAAATATGTAGTATGTTTCAAATACACTTGAAAATCTTGGGAAGGAACCACCCATTGGTGGTACTTCAAACATTAATTTAAACTAGAAGGTCCCGTGGCCATCTTCTTTTCAGACGCCTCGGAGGATTATCAGGGATTGTTAAGGATGAAAGATTAAAAATTAATGGGTTAGGATGGTTAAGGAGTTTGGAATAAAAAGACGCATATCTGTTTTGGGTCAAATCTGCAACGAATGGGATGTTAAGGTCTTTATGAATGAGTTTATTTGTGACGTAATAAGAAGCATCAAGGATTTTACGTAGGTTTTTTGATTGTAACGATTGGATGCGGGAAGAATTTGATGGTTTGGTGGAGCCCAAGAGCTCAATTCCATATGTCCAAATCGGTCTGATTAATTTTTTGTAGTGAATGGGAAGTTTAGAGCATTTGTCAATAAGTGTTGTAGCAATCGGAATCTACGAGCAGTTTCTTGTTGTTTCAGTCTTGTGTGTGGTTTCCAAGTAAGTCTCTTGTCAAGATGGAGTCCTAAGTATCGAATCTGTTCAACAGGTGTTAGTATTTTGGTACAATTTAAAAGTAGATTTCGTTTTTTGGTTTACAACGGTTTATGGTTTACTACATACAACTTGACCGAATTATTACTTCATTGGTCTCATTCGACTCA
Source organism: Halyomorpha halys (assembly GCF_000696795.3). Classification (NCBI taxonomy): domain Eukaryota; kingdom Metazoa; phylum Arthropoda; class Insecta; order Hemiptera; family Pentatomidae; genus Halyomorpha; species Halyomorpha halys. The sequence goes on along the minus strand of NW_027113306.1, from coordinate 764,453 downwards.
TAATTTAATGTTATTTAATTATTTTTATTATATATTTCTCTATAATCTATGGTTTAGGATTTATGGATCTAAAACCAAAAAACGACCAATTCGAACGAAAATTTCTTATTATTTTATAAAATTAATTACCTAATTATCAAGTGTTATAGAACGGCCAGAAATACGTTTCCATGTTAAGTGTAATAAAAACTATTTTTTTAAATTATTTGCAGATGTATGATCGATATTGTAATAAACAATTACATTAACTACGAATGGATGATTAACTGTATCACTTATTAATAAGAATAAAATATTTCCTTTCATAGAAGTAAAAATATTTGGATTTTATAACTATTTTAAATTAAAAGGAATATAAGTATTTATTGCATTGTTAAAATAAGAAATAAAATACAAGCTGTATTTTCAATGGACGTGAACTTCATCACTTGAATGCCACTGACAGTAGCTATCAACCAAATTAGACAGACAGATGAAACCTATCGATCAGCTGATCAGCTTTCACTTAATGAAGATATCCGAAACCAGCCTGTCAGAGCTTTCTATTTATGGCCGTCGGCAACAGGAGTTCATTAGTGCTTTAACATGTCTCCGCCTGTCTGCGCTGATAGACACAGTTGTGAGCTTTACACATGTTCCGGTTAGGTCAGGGGTATCATATGATGTTGATATCTATCTTTCCTCCTATCTATCTATCTATCTATCTATCTATCAATATATCT
>NW_027113306.1:759779-763326 GCF_000696795.3 Halyomorpha halys | reverse complement strand
GGGGGGGAGGGAATGAGAATGCAAATAGAATCAATCACTTTGTTTCATTGATATTTGATGTTTATCATGAGTTTGATAAAATTTGCTAAAATGATATTTAGAACTTCGTAAAATTTGATCATATACATGAGAAACTTTAATATTCAATAAAACAACATTTTCATTGTTTTTAGTTTAATGTCTGAATAAATAAAATTTGAGAAAAAGAAAATTTAGTTTTAAAACTTTTTTTTAATTAGGTGGTTTTGAGGAATTCGATGAAGTTTGAAAAAGTGACACTTAAGCTTTGTAAAATTTGATCATATACATCAGAAACTTTAATGTTCAATAAAACAATATTTTCATTGTTTTTAATTTAATCTCTGAATAAATCAAATTTAAATAAAAAACAAAAAAGAACACTAACTATAGCTCAGGAGAAGAAATTACAGGTGTGGCAAAATAATATTGGAAGAAGCTTTGTGAATGTGAGGAAAGGGGATCGAATAAAAAATGTTAGGATCCAGAAAGAAACAGGACTCACTGACACACTGAAGATGGCAAGATTGAGCAAATGGAAATGAGCAGGGCATCTCCTTCGGTGCGAAGATGACAGATGGTTAAAAATTGCCATAGAATGGGCTTCATACGACCTTAAAAGAAGAAGAGGACGTCAAAATAAAAGATGGAGCGATATGTTCAAGAGAATGTCAAGACCATGTCATGGTGGAGAGCTGCTAGGAACAGGGATATCTGGAAGGAGAAATGGAAAGAACTCGCCTCCCAATAGGGCTGGTCACCCCGGGAAGTGCTCACTATTACTACCGAAAGGGAAGGCCTATGCAAGAAAGGATACAAAAAGATGGAAAGAAAATTGATAGAAGATAATGATTTGTCAATTATTATATAAATATATACACATAACTTTTTTTTCCTATCTTCTTCAAATGTTTATATTGCATTTTATATGATTTTAATTTATAGCATAAATAAAAGGCTATTTCATCTCATTTCAATTTGTCTGATTACATCAAGATTTTGAGGAATTCAAAGACATTTGATAAAGTGACATTCAAGCTTTGTAAAATTTGATCATATACATGAGAAACTTTTTATGTTCAATAAAACAGCATGTTCACAGTTTTCAATTAATTGCCTGAATAAATCAAATTTCAGAAAAAAAAAATTAAAGTTAAAATTAACTTTTAATTTAAGGGAAGTAGGTATATTAAAAATGAAATCAATCACTTTATTTTATTGAAATTATATCTTTTTCATGTATTCAATGAATTTTTCTGAATTAGGGAATATAACTTTTGCAGTTAGACTGTTCATATGTTCATTTCACTCTGACTTATCCCCATGAACATTTTCTAGGAGAAAGAAACTAATGTCAGAAAGAAGATTTCGTAAACGCATTCGTAAATAACAGAGTGAATGCCCAGGATCATAGAAGGATGCTCTTGCACAAGACGGGACAATGGACCACTCCTGCGAGCCTCCAAGGCGACTTATTCAAGGAGCACATAAAGAAAAAATGTTCCAAAAGACTGTCTTATAAATAATGTGGAGCAATCTCTTTATCACGCTAGCTCGATTCTCATATTTTTGAAGTTGTCTTGTCACGCGTGTCTAATCAAGTCGATAATCAGCTGTTAGCACCGCACCCTCTTGTATTGTATCAGGTAGCAGGAGTTCGATTGCAGTATCGATAATCGTCACTATCGAAAAGCTATTAGATCGGAATCTAGCTATTAAATCGATGATACTGCTGTTACATTTTCCAATTTGAAAACTCTTTTACTTGAGAAACTTAAATTGCAATGTAACATTTTTAATAAAGAACATTCCGTTCCTAATAAATTACCCACCCAAACCCTTTAGTTCCTAATCTCTTATTCTTAATAATCCTCGATTATCCTCCGAGGTGTCTGAAAAGAAGGTAGTCACGGGATCTACTAATATAAAGCAAAGATTAAAGTACCATCATTGCATGGTTCATTTCCAAGACCAGCATGTGCTCTGAAACATTTATTTATTGCATTTTTTATACTGTTGTAAATTTCAATAAAAAAATATAAATGATAAACAATATATTATTATTAAATATTCAATTAATTATTATTATAGTGAATCGGAAGTGGGTAGCCCTGTGGTAAGGCATTGTGATACTAACTCTTGGATTGAATCCGGCTCTGGAAGATTATTCTTGTTTTACTGTAACAGTGAGTCAGACCTGTGGGTTCGGGAGCCCTCCAGGGTCTTCCCAACTAGATCAAATTCTGACCAAATAACCTCCTTGCACAACTGTTAATAATACTTCATTTATCAAAATACTGCACTCATGGATTGTAGCTATAAAAATATAATTTTTTTTTAATTCTATAAAATTATTATTAAATAGAAAATTATTTATTATATTACATTCGACGTGCAGATGTATATTAGTACTCACATTAAAGTTAATTTAAGATGAAAGGAGTATGGTCCGGGTGCGGTCAAAAAACAAAACTCTTTGTCAAAAAACTGAACAGTTTTGTTTTGACAGCTGTCAAAATAGCCCTGACGAAGCCCTGCAACGTGGGGCGAAACGTTGGCTCAATAAATAGTATATTCTACTATTTGAGTTTTTTTTTTACCGCACCCGGACCATATTCCTTTCATCTTTACACACGGTCAACCAATAATCTTCCATTAAAGCTAATTTAATGTGGCATATAGTAGTATATGACATTTATCTTCGTAGGAGTAATAGTTTTCATGATATTTGACAAAATAAATTTTTTAAAAATTTGATTTCTAGTCCTTCGTATAAAATGTTTTATTTTTGAAAAAATATATCTCTAGATCCATAAGACACGCACATATGTCTGCTAACACTCAAAATAAAGGAAATTCAACTTACTATAAAGTGGTTTATGATACTTATCTTCGTGGGGATAGTAGTTTTTATGATATTCGCATATGAATATAAATTTGGCAAATGAAAATTTGTCCGAACAACTATAAATCGATTTATCGTACTAAATTTCTGATTAATGAAAAAATATATCTCAGCATTCATTAGACGTACAGATGTCTGCCCGCACTCAAAATAAAGCTAGTTTAACGTACTATAAAGTAGCTTATAACGTTTATCTTTGTAGAGGTGGACTTTTTTTTATTATATTTGCATACGAAATCTTATCCGAACAATTAGAAATAAATTTCTATTAGTAAAAATCATGAAAACTACTACTTCTACGAACATAAGTGTTATAAACCACGATATAGTAAGTTAAACTAGCTTTAATTTGAGTGCTGACATACCCCTAATAATTCCTGAAACATAGTTTTCCCAAAATAAATTCACTAACTACTGATTTTTCATCAAATGTTGTTTTTTAAAAAGCTATATCTTGGGAACTATTGAACGTAAATATTACTATTAGGGCTCATATTTTATTAAATATACTTTACTTTAAATGATATTCTATGAGGTTTTTATCAATATAACTTTCTTGCCCATTGTATCATATATTTATTACTCATATTTATAAAAATAAGCTTTTAAATTTTTATTTTATAA
>NW_027113306.1:756321-759338 GCF_000696795.3 Halyomorpha halys | reverse complement strand
ATTTCTTTCATAGTCATAACTCAAAAACACCGATTTTTGAGTTGTGTCACTTTAGAAATACTAGTGCGATATATTTCATATAATTTAATATGCTGATTCATATTGTTTTTCAGTTTTTTAGACACTGCTTGCATATCTTATTTTATACATATCTTCTTACATATTTTAGGGGTATTCATGATCTTTAGTTTAACATGTTAAATGGAAAAACTTATGTTAAGTGGAGAAATAATTCCTTCCTTTACCATGTTAAAACGATATAACATATAACATGGTTGAGAGTCTGTTACTAGGTCTGTTAAATGGAGAATGACGTCACGCAACAGACCAGCTGAGCTCGTCACCGTTTTATTTGTAGTAGTATTATGTTAATTGCTCGTAGTTTGTCTTTGGATTATGTTAGTATTGTTTTGAATGTTTTTATAACTAATAAAGCAATGGATGATCATAGTAATAATAATAATTAATCAAAACATAGAAGTAAGTAAACTATGACATGAAGTTTTGGAAGGAAAGGTTATAATAGAACTTGCTCAGAAAAGAAGTTCTTATGCATTTAACATTTAACATGACTTTAGACTAGTTAATAGGGCTACTCACAATACTATACTTATCACATTTAACATGGTAAAACATTTTACATTTAACACAACATCATGGATACCCTTATTCTATTATATTCCATCTTCCACTATATCAATCTGCTACTATTTAATTCCATGGTTATCAAACAACTATTTTTTATTATTCAATTCATTATGTACAAATATTTCCTAATTTGTTAGTTTATTATTTCTTTTTCTGTTTATGCTTCTCTCAATAATGGTTGTTATCTCTGTTTGTTTTATAGCCCTGATGAATCAGGTTCGAAACGTCGGCACGAATAAATAATTTTTTTTTTATTCGTGCTTTTTTTTTTCTGATAGCACTCCTCGACCCTATTCTTTACTTATTAAACTACGGTCACCTCATTATTAGGTTTGCTAGTTTTTAGGCAGTTTAAAAGATATGAAGCTCCGAATGAAAACTTAATGTTTTTTGTTTTATTTTTGAAACAGTCGCCATTTTTTATTACGCCTATCTATCTATGCTTGGTGACTCATCAATTTTGACTAGTAATTATAAATATTCTTCATTAAAGTAATAAAAAAGTAAGGAAATAAATGAGCTATTTACGTTCAATTGTTTTCGAGATATAGCTTTTTAAGAAACAACATTTCATAAAAATGTATGGAACATACTGAAATATCAGTAGTTAGTTAATTTATTTTGAGAAATATATTTCTCAGGAACTATGTGACATACAGATGTGTATTAGCAATCAAGTTAAAGCTAGTGTAATGTACTTTAAAGTAGTTTATGACCTTTAACTTCGTAGGAGTAGTTTCATGAAATTTATTAAAATAAATTGATTTATAGTTGTTACGACAAATTTTCATTTGCAAAATTTATATTTATATGTGAATTTCAAAAAAACTACTACTATGAAGATAAGTTTCATAAACTACATTATAGCAAATTTAACTAGATTTACTCTGAGTGCTGAAAGACATCTGTACGTCTTATGGTTTTTGAAATTTTGAAAGTTTTTCTTAAATCAAACTTATTGTCCGAACAACAATAAATCAATTTATTTTAGCAAATATCATGAAAACTACTATTCCTACGAAGGTAAAGGTCATAAACTACTTTATAGTGCAATTATTTAACTTTAATTTGAGTGCTAATAGACATCTGTACGTCGAATGGTTATTTTGATGTAGATTTCTCGAAATAGATTCACTAACTACTGATATTTCAGTACATTTTTATGAAATAGTGCTTTTTAAAAGTGTATATTTTAGCATATTTACTCTACTTTAATTAATGTTTTGTTAGGTTTTCTAAGGATATTGGTAGTTTTAAAGATATGGAGTTCAGAATGAAAAATTAACTTTTTATTTAACGTTTCGCCACAGCCGCCAGTTTGTATTCCCCCTACCTATACTTGGCAGACTCATCAATTTTGACTAGTAATTATACATAGTTTTCATCAAAGTAATAAAAAATTGGGGTTAAATCACTACCTTTTTCCCACCCACTTGTACTTTCCGCATCGTTTGACAATGACCCATTTATTATATTTTTTATCAAGTAAACTAATTGTGCATTTGCCCATTGTGTGTATCTACTTCATTGGCTATTTGTTGTACCTAACTTTTTTTATTATTATTATTATTTTTTTCTTTGTTTTAATTTTTCCTATAAAATTACAAATATGTAAAAAAAAAAAATTATAAACTTCAAATAACCTCTCTAATTTCAATTCAATGTAATTTTACACCAGATATTTTATATTTTTATTACTTATTACTATACTGCTATTTTTATTACACAAATTTAAAACATCTATTAAATAAATATATATACCGAATAATAAATTTAAAAATAGGAAGCCTGTGATCGATTAATCATACTTTATAAAAGCATTTTAGTGGCATATTAAGAATTTAGAATTGACTATAAGATATATCAAAGCTAATCTTTTGCGCACTTCTTCAGTGACAATAAATTTTTGTTCGTTTAGTGATCACTTAACTCCCTTATATTTCACAACCTTTTGCTTCACCAATCTGAGTCATTATTATAATAGTACAGATATTTTGTAATTAACTTTTTATTTTGTTTTTATTTAGTCAGTCTTTTTTTTATTTAATCAATTTTTTTTTCTTTCTGTATTTAAGTTATAATTAATTGTGGGAACACTGTTTTATGGCCAATAAATGTTATTATAAAATTAAAATTGCCTTTGTAATTCTTCTAAAGGGACCTAGTCCCAGAATAATTAACTATTTATGATTTCAATAAATCGATCCTTTTAAATAAATCGAGATGAGCCCTAAATGGGCAGAATATCATAGACACCATTAAAGTAATCAAATATTGGGGTGAGGTAACTGCCTTTTTTTCTCCCCGGCTCTTGTGTTATTACTACAGTAATCATTATATAAGGAGTCATACTTTCTATTATTATTTTC
>NW_027113306.1:745748-755206 GCF_000696795.3 Halyomorpha halys | reverse complement strand
TATATTATAATATTATTCAGTTGTTCCATTGATATATTCCAACGCTAACTATTCCATTCAGCGACCGCAGTTGGGTCTATTGAGGGACAGCTAGACAGACGCAAGCACACGTGGCCCACAGATGTGCAGCCAACTCGACTAATTTTGTTAATAGTCTTGGAGGGTTCGGTCCTGTTGCAAATTGGATGCCCCTTGTGCTGAATCAATCCTGTATTGATCGCCCAGCGTTTGACGCTGTTTGCCAACGCAACGCGTCTGCGGATACAGTAAGCAACACTCTTGATATATTGAGACTGCCATAGTTAACTTGTATTAACTGGATCAAATAAACACAATTGAAACATTGATATCAAGAATTTTATGTTTTTTAAAATTTATTTTTTGAAATATACAACCATAGAAGTCGATTGTAGAAAAATAGACCTGGGCCCTGTTTCATAATAAAGTACAAAATAATACTATTAGTCTTGTAGATTTATTTTAATACAATTACACAGCCTTGTACAATAGTAACTTGTACTTTAGTATTTTTTAATTCCTGTAATATCACTAATAGTCCTAATATTCCTATCATGAAAACAATAAGTATTAGTGCAATTACCACACTAGTTTCTACACTTGTACTTTTCACTAATACTATTTAGCTTTCATTATGAAACAGGGCCCAGGTGGTGGTCAATAAACATTAAAGACTATTTAATGTTAACCTATGTTTCGCCCTAATTTGCAGAGATTCGTCAGGGCTGTCTTCGTTGAACCACTCAAAGTCGGTTGTCATCCTTTTTTTCAATTAAGAGAGCCCTGACGAATCTCTGCAAATTAGGGCAAAACATAGGTTAACATTAAATAGATTTTTTTTCTTATTTTGTACCTATATTGATCACCACCTGGGCTATATTTTAACATTTTTTTTTCTATTTATTGAAATTTACAACTGTATATAAAAAAAATACAATAAGTAAAAGCGATACATGTTTAAAAGCACATGGTAATCTTAGAAACGAACCAACCAATGATGGTAATCATAAATAAAGCCGTTTTTGAAATATAGTCGTATCCGTAAAGGATTTTTTTGCATGAAAAAACAAGGAGTAAAAGTAGATTATGAAATATGATCAAATTGATACCAAACTCAGTTCACACTAATTTCAAATTTTTTCCTCTAAATTTAAAATAACTCCTTTTTTTTCGTACCCTCCATTGAAAAAATAATGAAGAATAAAAGAATAAATAGGTACAAAAATATGTCAGTTGAAGTGTGCAGCCTTCTTCAACGGATGGGTATTTTAAGGGCTTTGTCGAGTGTACACTGTGTGTGCAGAATCGATAGCGCCATATGCGCATTGAAACTATGAAACTAATATAACTGACTAAAAACTAAAATAACTAAATAATTTTTTTTTCTTACCTCCTGGAACAAAGAAATAAGCATTTACAAATATATACAAGAGAAAAATGATATGTACATATACCGGCTATTTCAGTTTCTTGTTTCGCCGGGATGGCATTATAAGAATGGTTGCCGGGTCCGCTGAAGGCAGTACCAACAATGATGGCATATGTTTGCCGACGACCTATTTTCGAAATAAAGATGAACCAAGGAATGTAGTTGACGAGAATAAGTATTTGTTCTTTGTAATAAAAAATCTATATCTCAGAAATTATTTGACGTATAAATGTGCTATAAAGTAGTTTATGGCCTTTATGTTCGTAGGAGTAGTAGTTTTTATGATCTTTGCTCAAATAAATTGGTTTGTACTTCGGATAAAATTTGTGCGAATGTTATATTCATATGATATTTAAAAACTACTACCCTTATGAAGATACGTGACATAAACTAATTTATAGTAAGTTAAATTACCTCTATTTTGTGCGTGACAAACATATCTAGGTCTTATGGTCCCTTAGATTATATTTTTTTATTTCATTTATTGCTATTTACAACTGTACATTATAATACATTTGTTAATTTGATTTCAGTTAAAATGAAGTGTTACAGGCATGTAGAAAAACTACCCATTGGTGTAGCACTCTCTAGTTCGGACCGGAAGGAACATTAAGGTCTTTGTGTATGATTTTATTTGTAACAAAGTAAGGAGCATTGAGGATTTTACGAAGGATTTTGGATTAATTGGATACGAAAGGAATACGAAGGTTTATTGGAGCCCCAAAACTCAACTCTATATGTCCAGATAGGTCTTATAGTCATGTAGATCAGTCTTTTGTAATGAGTTGGAAGTTTAGACCGTTTGTCTAGGAAGTGCTCTAAAAGTCGAAATCGACGAGCAGTTTCATTTCTTTTCAGTCTGGTGTGAGGGTCCCAAGCTGGTCTTTTTCCAAATATTGTCCAAGGTAGCGGATCTGTTTTACAAGGGTTCTCAAAATCTAAACATATTAATTAAATGAGGCATGTTATGTGAAATTTATGAGAATTTTACTTAGAAAATCTTTAAATGCTCCTTTCTATACATTTTTCTAAAACTTAAAACTGAGGTTTGACTTTAAGAAATTGAAAGACTTAATTGCAGCCCTTATAATAGGAATGGAAAATCATTTAACACAATTACATTGCTCTTAGCTCTTCAATTCTGGACACAATTGAATAAAAAAAAATTAGGATTTTAATCAGAGTTGTTTAGTTTATTATGTAAAATAAAAAAATAAAAAATCTGTACCCGTACAACAAATAAAGGGATAAGGGTGCAGTACTTTGAGAGAGTGTACTTTTACAGGACCAACGGTTGTGCAAGGAGGTTATTTGGTAAGAATCACGCTCGACCGCCAGATGTTTACCCGATTAAGGAATTATTTATATTGAATTATAAAGTTAAATTATATAGTTGGGCTAAATAAATGAGTGACAATGAAGATGAGAAAATGAAAATAACCTGTTCACGACAGATGACTGTAGAAAATAAAAAAAGACGAAATGAAAGTAGAAAAGGCTGAGAGTCAGTAATATAGTTCTTCAGATTAAAGTAGATGAGATTTCTTCTCAAAATAGTTGTTTTGGAGTAGATCAAAAGAATCATCGAAGAACGGTACTAGTAGAATAAGTCAAATTATATAGAAATATTAAACAAAGAATAACTAAAAATAATAAAACATTAATAATAATATTTAGTTTTTCTATGTATTTTATAAACTTAACAAATCTTTTGAAATGTTTAATGAACGTTGATTAACAACAAATATTTTTCTTTGTAATTTTTCTCTATTTTGGTACGTTTATTGACCTCCACACAGGCTATGCTTCTACAATTTTTTATATATATAAATTTACAACTATATATAAAAAATACAATAAGTAAACGTGATAAATGTTTCTTCACGGTTGTGCAAGGAGGTTATTTGGTAAGAATCACACTCGACCACCAGAGTATTACACGATTAAGGGTACCCAATTTGTGAGGCTGGTTAGACCCTAGGAAGCCTCCAGAACCAGAGGGTTGACTCACGGCTACAATGCAACAGAAGTTTCTGCCTAGCCGGATTCGAACCAGGTCCTTGAAGTTAGTAGCGTCGCGCCTTACCACAATGCCATCGCGCTCTCTTAGTTCATTACGTATGTTTGAAAAATGTTGGGAGCATTTAGCGAGGTTAATTTTTTTTTTTTAATATTTATTTATTGCTATTTACAACTGTACATTATAATACATTTAGTAAATCTGATCTAAGTTAAATTGGAGTGTTACAGGCGTGTAGAGAAACTACCCATTGGTGGCACTCTAATGACGTTTTACATTTGCTGGTCTCGTGGCCATCTTCTTTTCAGGCGCCTCGGAGGATTGTCAGGAATGGAAGAGGATGCAAGGTTAGAAACTAGAGGGTTTGAGAGTTTATAATAGAAGGAGTGATATCTGGTTCGGGCTATATCGGTTACATAGGGAACATTAAGGTCTTGATGTATGATTTTATTTGTTACAAAGTAAGGATTGAATACGAGAGGAATTCGAAGGTTTAGTGGAGCCCCAAAGCTCAACTCCATATTAATTAAAATTAATTTGATTTTAAAAATGGTAAGTTTCTCAAATATTAATTATAAATTTATAAATAAAGTTGATTATTGGAGGATTCCGTTGTTTCAGACACATTTTGAGTTATTACTGCACGATTTTGAGTTTTTTACAACACAAAAATCCGGTCTCTAATCATCATCTTAATCCTCTAGGGCAGTGGTACCCAAAGTGGGCGCCACCGTCCTCTTGTGTGCGCTGCAGCGATTCAGAGGGGCGGTGGGAGGGGGCGAGAAATAACTAAAAGTTGTCAGGGACAACAATATTACTGCTGACGAAAATAGAGCCGAGTATTACTAAATTGGTTGCAGCATCAGGTTCATCCTTCCTCATTAAGATGTTTTCGAATTTTTAAACTTTTTCTTGTATTACATTCTATTCTTTGGTCAATAAATAGTTTCTAATTTACACCTTTCACTGCTATATTTTACGAAAATGGAAGAAACATTAATACATATTTATTTCCTATTAATTGATATTAAAAAAATAATAATAATAAATAAATAATGATTCCCAGGAGTAGCTAAGTAATATTATTCCTGGAAAGGCGATGGTAGAACAAAAAAGGGGGCGGTAGGACAAAAAATTTGGGAACCACTGCTCCAGGGCAATCCCAATCCATCTTCATCTTTCCAGCAGGTTGAAAAGGCAGTGGCCCAGAGACCTATATGGGAGTTCTGTCAGTGACCAGACACCTGAGTGTCCACACGACAACAACCAGTCCACAGTAATACAGAGGCTATGGAATTCTTCTCTGAACTAATAACTGAACGCCCGAACTCCAGAAGATGTTTCTGAACTCGGTGAAAGATTACATCTGACGCGAAGAGGCGAAATAAGTGAAATAGGCAGTAATTGGCTGGATAAAATATAAGACTACTTCTGGAAAGGAATTCGACATTCCTTCTTCTGGAAATCCCAGGCCATCCTCTCGCTCTAAGTTCACTGAAATGTCAATTTGCGCAGAATTTTTTTTTCTGGATACTTAGATCGTTTCGGAAGAAAAAGAAAAGAAAATGGGACAAGAAGAAGTGTTGTTCTGCCATTAAGATTACACAGAAGAGAACACATTTTATTTTTTTTTTTAATATTTATTTATTGCTATTTACAACTGTACATTATAATACATTTAGTAAATCTGATCTAAGTTAAATTGGAGTCTTACAGGCGTATAGAGAAACTACCCATTGGTAGCACTCTAATGACATTTTACATAAGCTGGTCTCCGGGCTATCTTCTTTTCAGGCGCCTCGGAGGATTGTCAGGAATGGAAGAGGATGCAAGGTTAGAAACTAGGAGGTTTGAGTGGTTAGGGAGTTTATAATGGAAGGAGTGATATCTGGTTCGGGCTAGATCGGTTACATAGGGAACATTAAGATCTTTATGTATGATTTTATTTGTAACAAAGTAAAGAGCATTGAGGATTTTACGAAGGATTTTGGAAGAACACATTTAAAACGAAATTTCTCAATCATCACGGAAAAAACTCAATTTCCAGCTTTTAAATTATTGTTAATGATTTTTTGCTAAACAAATAAAGAATAATAAGTGAAAAGATAGTTAAAAACTATATGTATATGTTTCGCCGCTCTTTGTAGAACTAACTTTGTCATCAGGGCTACTTGAAAAAAACTAAAAATATTTTTACATAATAAGATTAATAAAAAAGGTAAATTAAGGTAGAGTTATAACTAATTTTAACTATTTCTTCTTCACTCATTTATTATTATTGATTTTATTTTTATTTATTCTTTGACGACCTTCATTTAATCTCAACTTAATTTTTTATTTTCCCTCTTAAAATTTTCCCTGTTAAATTATTATATAATTATTTTACACAAAACCAAGCCAAAGCGAAAAAAAAAATAGCCGTACAATTTCAAATTATGAAGAAGATAACCAGGGGTGCGGTCAAAAGAGAACAAATAATTAGCAACTATTTATCTGCTGACGTTTCGTCCCACTTTGAAAAGATTCATTAGGGATAGAAAAATAAAAAAAACAATTAAAAATCCAACAAACAACAAATCCCATCAAATTACCTTTACTCCTCGTCGTAAACCTACCAGCTGCCCTACAGTATACTTTAATAACGTGGCTCTTACCCCTGTAGAACAGATTCGTTATCTTGGACTACATCTTGACAAAAGACTAACCCGGAACCCTAACACAAGACTGAAAAGAAAACAGCAGGAAACTGCACGTCGATTTCGACTATTACAGCACTTACTAGACAAATGGTCTAAACTTCCAACTCATTACAAAAGACTGATCTACATGACAATATTAAGACCCATCTGTATATACGGAGTTGAGCTTTCGGGCTCCATTAAACCTTCGAATACCTCTCGTATCCAATCCTTACAATCCAAAATCCTTTGTAAAATCCAAAATGCTCCTTACTTTATCACAAATAAAATCATACATAAAGACCTTAATGTTCCCTATATAACCGATCTAGCCCAAAGCACATATTATTCCTTCCATTATAAACTCTCTAACCACTCAAACCCCCTAGTTTCTAATCTTGCATCCTCTTCCATTCCTGACAATCCTCCGAGGCTCCTGAAAAGAAGATGGCCACGAGACCAGCTAATGTGAAATGTCATTAGAGTGCTACCAATGGGTTACTACACTCCTGTAACATTCCAATTTAACTTAGATCAGATTTACTAATTGTATTATAATGTACAGTTGTAAATAGCAATAAACAAATAGCAATAAATAAAAAAAACCTTACATCCCATTATTTAAAATCTTACTGCTGGCTATTCATGCCCAGGTCTCCATTTTAGTTAATATTAAAACTTTTAATTACAATTAATTTAACTCTATTATACTTTGTTCCATTATAAACTCTCTAACCACTCAAACTTTCTAACCTTGCATCCTCTTCCATTCCTGGGAATCCTCCGAGGCGTCTGAAAAGAAGATGGCCTCGTGACCTTATATTGTAAAATGTTTTTAGAATTCGACCAATGGGCAGTTTCTCTAGATTCTGTATCATATCATTATGATTACTTTAAATTTGTTGTTGTATTTTATATACAGTTGTAAATGCCAATAAATAGAAAAAAAAAACAATAAACAACTTTAATGAAGTTTTCATAATTCCACCAAATCCATCTCACCTTGCTGCTTCAACTGTTCCAAAATTTATGTATTTCGTTGAATAAAACAATATAACTCCCTCCAGGTTTCCAGTAGGTCAGGAGAGTACAGCTCCCGTAAAGTATTCATCACATTCCCTTCCCCTCCATCTTGATGGCGTCTTGACCCGACGTCACGAAGGCTGAATCGTTTCCGATCTCGTTATTGATAAAAATAATCCTTGATTCCCCTTGACCAACGAAGAGGATTCGAATAAGCAGAAATATCTATGCAGCTATGACCTAGAATCTAGAAGTCTCAGAGATTCCATAGTTTCGATACTGAAAAGAACTTGGCTGCTTGATCTTACCTGAAGTTAGTTGTCTTCAATTCTGATTATCACCTCGTGAATCTTCAGGTCCCAGGAAAAAACGTTAATATTTACGAGTATAACTTCGAAGGACCAAACACTCAATATTTTCCATATCATGAACTATATGAAACGCATGTATAGTTATCAAGTACTAATTATGACAAAAACGACAAGAAAAATTTTGTAGATTCCGATTACTAAAACTACGCTTTAAACGGTCGAGAGTGATTCTGACTTCATCCTATCATCTATATAACTGAAAGGTTTTTAATGTTACTCATCAATATAACATTCTTACCCACTGTATCATTTATTTATTACTCACATTTATATATATATATTATAATGTTATCAATCTACTACTGTCTTTGTCTATAGTTATTAATCAACTGGTTTATATTTTCATTTCATTGTTACATATATTTCCTAATTTGTTAGTTTATTATTTATTTTTTCTATGAATGATGGTTATTATCTCTTTTTTTTATATATAGCCCTGATGAAGACCTGAAAATTAGCTCGAAATGTCGGCACTAGTAAATAATTCTTTTGTTTTTTTGTATTTTTTTCTACTTACCGCACCCCCGACCATCTTTTCCTCTTATACATCTACACTAAATTATCTTCAACTCACTATAATATTATATTTCATCTTTTATTCTTATCAATCTACTATTATGTATATTTCCAAATTTGTTTCTTGATCATTTTCCTTTTTATATATATACTTTTTATATTTATTTATTGCTATTTACAATTGTACATTATAATACATTTAGTAAATCTGATCTAAGTTAAATTGGAGTGTTACAGGCGTGTAGAGAAACTACTCATTGGTAGCACTCTAATGACATTTTACATTAGCTGGTCTCCTGGCCATCTTCTTTTCAGGCGCCTCGGAGTATTGTCAGGAATGGAAGAGGATGCAAGATTAGAAACTAGGGGGTTTGAGTGGTTAGGGAGTTTATAATGGAAGGAGTGATATCTAGTCCGGGCTAGATCGGTTACATAGGGAACATTAAGGTCTTTATTTATGATTTTATTTGTGACAAAGTAAGGATTATTGAGGATTTTACGAAGGATTTTGGATTGTAAGGATTGAATACGAGAGGAATTCGAAGGTTTAGTGGAGCCCCAAAGCTCAACTCCATATGTCCAGATTGGCCTTATTATAATCATGTAGATCAGTCTCTTTTTATATTTATTTTATATTGTTGTCTCTTTTTTGTTTTTTGTCCTGATGAAGACTTGAAATTTAGGTCGAAACGTTGGCACAAATAAACAGGTTTTTTTTATTTGGGTATCTTTTGACCGCACCCACGACCCTCATCTTACTTTAATCTAATTCGACTATTTACTGACTTACAAGTACTATATTTTTCTGCTTTCTTTAGATATAGTCAAAGGTTAAGGTTATCTTTGACAGGCTTTTGACTAAATAATGTCCGGAATGGCAAAGAGGTACAAGATGCAGAGGTTAGACAGAACTACCTCCTTGGAATCCCAAGACTCTTGCGAAACTGAAGCCAACCACACGCACAACAGAGTGCGGCCATTAACTTCCAAATTAACGATACCTCCCCTCCTATGAATTCACTAATTCTTTCTCTGTCTTCTCCGAGAATAGAACCTGTTCTTTTATAATTTACAGCGCTCTCTCGACAAGACAATTACTTGAGAAATATTGTTCTTGCTTTTCATGGATGATTGCGTTCCCAGCCCAAGTCAGGATAGCGGTGGTATATCTTGGGATTGACTATTGTGAAATAATTTCAATACTGTTTAACCAATTGGACTGTTAAACGGAGGATTGTATGAACCACGAAATAAAAATAATCTTGTATATATTTTCTGATATCTTGTTTTATTATTCAATTAAAATTAAGTCCTAATACTCTTTATCAATTTGAAGTTATTGCCTAACGTTTCGGCCAACCAAGCTATCAAAAAATAGATATATATATATATATATATTTTTT
>NW_027113306.1:742502-745593 GCF_000696795.3 Halyomorpha halys | reverse complement strand
CAATATAAATTAGAAGGTCCCGTGGCCATCTTCTTTTCAGACGCCTTGACGGATTATTAGGGATTGTTAAGGATGAGAGATTAAGAATTAATGGGTTAGGATGGTTAAGGAGTTTGGAATGAAAAGACGCATATCTGTTTTGGGCCAAATCTACAACGAATGGGATGTTAAGGTCTTTGTGAATGAGTTTATTTGTAACGTAATAAGATGCATCAAGGATTTTACGTAAGATTTTGGATTGTAACGATCGGATGCGGGAAGAATTTGATGGTTTGGTGGAGCCCCAAAGCTCAATTCCATATGTCCAAATTGGTCTGATTAATTTTTTGTAGTGAATGGGAAGTTTAGAGCGTTCGTCAAGTAAGTGTTGTAGCAATCGGAATCTACGAGCAGTTTCTTGTCGTTTCAGTGTTATGTGTGGATTCTAAGTAAGTCTCTTGTCAAGATAGAGTCCTAAGTATCGAATCTGTTCAACAGGCGTAAGTGGAGTATTTAGAAAGGATACTGTAGGACAGGAGGGCAGAGGTTTACGACGGAGAGTAAAGGTGATCTGGTGGGATTTGTCAGGATTTATTTTGATTCTCCAGTTTTTACACTATTCTTCAATAGATGTTATGTGTGCCTGTAGTGTTTCTGATGCATTAGTTGGGTCGTTGTTTACAGAGAGTATACATGTGTCATCAGCGTATGTTGTTAGGACTGTGTTAAGGTGGGTTGGGATGTCAGCTGTATAAATCTTAAAATATTATGTCACAACATCAAATTAACAGTTAAAAATTTGAAGGGTAGTCTGCCAATGTCTAATATAATGTAGTTAAAATAAACAACTTTTGATGTTTAGTTGTTGATAATTTAGTGATTATAGAGTTATAAAATTTTTTAATTATAAGTTTTTAAGCGGCAAAATAGTTTAATTTTAACCATATTATAGACCAGAGCAGAACAGCCTGCAAATTTTTAAGATTTGATCTGATGCTGTGAAATTATAATCTAAGATTGTTCTTGATGATGGCATTGTTGGCCGAACGTTCAAGTAAGAAGAAGATAAAAAAAATTGTATAACAAGAGAATTGTGGTAATAAATAAATAAAATATTAATAAAATAATAATTTAAATATATACCACTACATGAAGGGTTATGTGTGCAATACTTTGTAAAGTACTGTTACTGCACGAACGGTTGTGCTAGGAGGTGATTTTGTCAGAATCACGCTCGACTACCAGATTTTTACCCGATTAAGGGTAGCCACTTTATGAGGCTAGGTGGGCTCCATGAAGACTCCAGAACCCGCAGGGTTGACTCACGGCTACGATGTAACTGAAAACAATTTTCTGCTTAGCCGACTTCGAGCCCGATTCCTTAGAATTAATAGCGTGCCTTACCACGGTGCAACCGCGCTCCCCTTACAATGTAGAATACACAATAATAAACAATTGTAAGCAATATTTTAATTGTAATATTATTAGTAATAAGTTATACTTTGTACATTGTAGTTATTAATAATTAATTGAAGGATTTTTGTTCTAAAAAAACAACAAATACTCGTATATAGGCGTTAGGAAGTAATAGGTCTTTAAAGTAGTGTTAAGGATTGAGTTTTGGATGACTATCAGTGATTGGTCGGGGGCGATTTGTCTTCATTAAGGACACTAATTCAATCTTATCTGTACTGACCATCCCAGCTCCCTACCTCATTTATTATATCCAGTCTCTGTCAATTGCTCTAAGAATTATCCTTTTCCGAAAACCATTTGTTATACTCGAGGTATCTATTTCAATTACTTAAAATACCATTTAGGTGTCTCGACGGGACGGATGAACATACACATTGTATAGGATATTTATGAAATCGTGTATTGTTTATTTATCATTACTGATTTGATTGCAATCGCCGGGGAGCAAGAGGTCTAATTTTACTACCTAATTTTTTTTTTTAATAATTTATTTATTGATATTTACAACTGTATACATATATATACATCAAGTAAATTTTCAGTAAGTGATATTATGACATGATAAAAACATGTGGAGAATCTACCCATTGATAGAACTCCAAAAACATTTCTAAAGGAGAAGATCTCGAGGCCATCTTCTTTTCAGGCGCCTAGGAGGATTATTAGGTAATGAAGGAGAAGTAAGGTTAGAAACAAGTGGATTTGGGTGGTTAGGAAGTTTATCATTGAAAGAATGGATCTGGAGACTGAAGGTAAAAGAGAAATATTCGATTCTAACGGAAACAAACCAAAGATCTTTCCCCATTGCATTACGAGGTTAGAAACGAGTTGTTTTGGGTGGTTGGAGAGTTTATTATGGAAGGATTGGTATCTGGTTCTGGCCAAATCGGCAACATATGGGACATTGAGGTCCTGATGGATGATTTGATTTGTGACAAAGTAAGGAGCATTAATTTGGATTGTAAGGATTGGATTCGGGAGGAATTCGATATAAAATATTAAATAGATAAATAATAATACATTTTCGCTCTATATCATTCATTTAAATGATCAGGAAATCTTATCACCATGGATATATATACTTCCACTCTTGAGCATAAAACTTTTTATATAGCATGAAATAAAATAATATCTAGATAACTGTTAACTTATCAGAAGAGGATCTCCCAGAGAGGCCCGGCATTACAGAGCACAACGGACTGAGTTAATTAATATTTATCGAGGAGGCCAGCCCTAATAGATTAGGAGGGTCTAAGATGATAGCCCCTAGCTTCTCCAGTACATCGTAAATCATCGGCTAACTCCAGCTCCAGCTCCAGTGGTGTCTCTGAGTTCCGACCTCTCAGTATTTTATGGAAATTATTATTTAAACGACATTGCCTTTCGTCAGATTTGGGAAAAAACTAAGTATAGTTGACACTAATAGCTAAAATTGCCATGGAAACGATATTTATTTATCAATGGTTCATTCATGGATGAGACGTATCCATGGCAACTTACTATAAAATAGTAAAATACTCCACGCATTGATATTTACAACTGTATACACATATATACAACAAGTAAATTTGCTGTAGGTGGCATAGTGACATGATAAAAACATGTGAAGAATCTACCCACTGATAGAACTCCAATA
>NW_027113306.1:736656-741847 GCF_000696795.3 Halyomorpha halys | reverse complement strand
ACGGAATAGGGATGAATAAGCGCCGTTGTAATTTACTTGAAATAATCCCTTATGAAATGTAAAATTTAAAAAGAAAAATTAAAGGTTGTAAACAGTAAATGAAAACGGTAATAGTAACAGAAAGATAAGAGATAAAATAAGAGAAGAAATATTAAAATCAAGCACAAATTAAGAGATGAAAAGAGACTGCACCCCACGACATTTTTAAAAATATAACAGTTCGAAAATACATAAATAAAAACTGCATGATAGTAAACAATTTTAAAATATAGTTTTCTCATTTTTTTTTATCTCGTTACAAGTTAAAAAAATGAATCATCAAAAAGAATGAAAATCATAATAAAATTGGAAGAAGATAGTTGACCATTTGAAGAAGATTGTAGGAAAATAGTTCTTTTGGTGGTCAATAAAGCTTACATAATAATAAAAGAAAACTATTTATTGTAATACTGGAAGATTATTGATTGACCGTTTGTAAAGATGAAAAGTCCGGGTGCGATCAAAAAAACTCAAATAGTAGAATTATACTATTTTATTGAGCCAACGTTTCGCCTCACGTTGTAGTGCTTCGTCAGGGCTAAAAAAGATACAAACACAAAGTTACAAAAGAAAAACAAAAACATAATTGTAAAATAACAGGGGTATAAAATGTAAAAAAGTAAGATATAATAAGAAAAATTAAAGGTTGTAAATAGTAAATGAAAAGGGTAATAGTAACAGATAGATAAGAGAAGAAATATTACTGCCGTCAAAATAGGTATGCATTCTGTCTCATCATTTGATTTGTATTCTTTTTTCTTTTTACATCTCTTTATTTGTATTTTCTTTAATATTTCTTTTCTTATCTATCTGTTACTATTACCCTTTACATTTAGTATTATTTTTTCTTTTTACATCTCTTTATTTGTATTTTCTTTAATATTTCTTTTCTTATCTGTTACTATTACTGTTACTGTTACTATATATCTCTATCTGTTACTATTACCCTTTTCATTTATTATTTACAACCTTTAATTTTTCTTATCATATCTTACTTTTTTACATTTTATACCCCTGTTATTTTACACTTATGTTTGTTTTGTTTTCTCTTTTTTTTTTTTTCCTTTTGTAACTATGTATTTGTATCTTTTTTAGCCCTGACGAAGCCCTGAAACGTGGGGCGAAACGTTGGCTCAATAAAATAATATAATTCTACTATTTGAGTTTTTTTGACCGCACCCGGACCATTTTCCTTTCATATTTACTGTAATAAACGTTTCGTCCTATTCTGCAGGGCTTCGTCAGGGCTGTCAGATTGATACATAGCCAACTATTGAGTTTCAATGTGACAGTCCTGTCGAAGCCCTGCAAACTAAGGTGAAACGTTAGTTTTCTTCCAATTTTTCTCCCCTTTTCTTTAAAGACCTTTCTTTCATCCGATCCTTTCTTAGTTCACATGATGACATTATTATCACCAAAGCAGACAAAGGTAACAAGACTGTCATTATGAACCGCTCTGACTATAATGAAAAAATGACCCAACTCTTATCCGATCATTCCACATACACCACTACGTCCCGTGATCCTACACCTTCTTTAAAAACAACTTTTAATAAACATCTTAAGAATCTCTTAGATTCTAAATTTATTAATTATTCCACTTACAGAAACCTAATCTCTTATAATTCAGTTGCCCCCTGTTTTTATGGCCTTCCCAAAATCCACAAACCTAATACCCCCCTCCGTCCGATCACTTCTAATATCAATTTCCCCGCCGTTAAACTTAGTAAATACCTACTGCCATCTTTACAAGCTCTCAGCCATGACAATACATATGACATTCACAACTCTTTTCACCTCCGCGATCAATTATTGGTCCTCACCATTCCAGACCACTACATCCTCACTTCCTTTGACTTTGAAAGTTTATTTACTAATATCCCCATAGATAAAGTTTTATTTTTAGTAGAATCCAACTGGTCCACCAATGAACCACATACTTCTCTAGACCTTCCTTCCTACCTCAAGTCCCTCTAACTTTGTTGCGAATCCGGCTACCTCACATTCCAGGGTCAATTTTTTAAATAAATTTCAGGCCTAGCTATGGGTAATCCGTTAGCTTTTGAAAGATTATTTAAAAAAAAATCTATTTGTTGTATACTATAACCTATAGCTGTTAGACCGACACTGATGCCCTAAAAATAAATGATCTACGACATGAAAAAAAAAAGACGCTTCCTTATTGATTAATTAAGGCCTAATCTGAATACAGAGTTATTAAATCACTCTATGGCATTTAAATGATATATCAACAACACTAGTTGTTTTTTATTATGCATACTCCCGGGGTTACGAAGAAGAATGCCATACATATTCAAGATGTGAAAGATACTACCTCACCATTAAGGTCAATTACGATATAATATATAAATAAAAAAAAACAACCAAGAACTGGGCTATTGGTTGTTAGAGGATAATAACAGTGGTCAGAGAATGGTAAAAAATAAATAAATTAAGGATATATGAGGATGAGGATAACGGTAGGAAGGATACAGGCCTATCATTTCCTTTATAGCTTCGTCCTGTTAGCCAATGAGCATGAACCAATTCTTTGCTTTTATTTGCAAGGATTTTAACGGTACACAGGACCTTATTAGAAGAGTGGTGAGATACTGGTTTGGCTGGCCACTCGACATCTCAAGGGTTTATCTTCAGATTGAGAGCAAAGGAGATAGATGGAAAAAATAATCAGGGAATGTTAATTATTCTTTGGAAAACTTTATGGAGAAGATAGTTGACCGTATGAATTAGATTGCAGAAAGATAGTCCCGATGGCGATAAAAAACAGGTACAGAATACTGAAAAAAATAATTATTTAATAATAACATTCTGGAAGATTGCTTAATTAGATTAATTAATTAATTAAAATTAGGTAAACAATAAATGATAATATACATAATAAAGGTGGAGAAGAAATATTTACAAAATTATAAGCTGTTCAGAATAAACATAAATTTGATTTTGAAAATGTCCAAATCATTCATAAAGAGAATAATAATTTTAGAAGGAAGATATTAGAATCGATTTATATCTCAGAAAATATAAATTATACTGTCAATTTCAAATCAGATTCCAAAGGACTGAACCACCACTATTCAGAAATTTTAAGCAAGAATAAATATGTAATAATTGTATACAAAAAAGATGGAAAATTAAAAAAAAATGTTCAAATCCTAAAATAGTACAAGTATATGAATGGAATAAAAATGCAATAATAAAAGTATGAATAGAGAAATAAATGAATTAAAAAATAAATTAAAGAAAAGGGGGGGATAAATTTATATGTGAATGAAATACACATAAAATAGGAATAAACTAATAATAGAATTTAAATGTATTAAAAAATGTTTATGGTGTAAGCCGAAAAATTAAGAATAAATGTTAATTAAATTAAATTGAAAATGTAAATTAATATTTAAAGAAAAGATTATGTTATATGATAAGATGATAACAGTGTCCTAACCTGTTGAAGGTAGGCTCTGTTTGGAGTTTGCAAATGAACAATTTAAATTTAAATTTAGGAAGAATCTTTAGGAAAGAATTTTATAGAAGAATTTGTAAGTAGGAATCTATTTTTTAAAAAAAAGACAAAAAATTGTATAATGTTATTGTGATATTATTTTCATGATTAATTATTTAAAGATCGGACAAAGGCAATTAGCCGGCATTTAAAGAATTTTAAAGGAAAAAATGAAAACAAAATAAGGAATCCTTGAAAATGACCTAAGTGGTCGAAACGTCGGAAGTTTAAAAAAGAATAAAGTTGAGATAAAAAGGATCAAAATTGTTTTAAAGAAACTAAACCACTCTCAAACAAGTATATTAATAAAAAATAAATCTAATAAAAAAAAAAATTCTCATAGATAGAAAACAAAGAAGAAATAAAGTATGAAATAATGGAATACAATATGTGTAAGTGATTAAGAAAGACAATATATCAAATAAGTCGGGATATAGAGATATGTAAATTATAATAGAAAATTAATAATAAAGTAATTAATATAAGTACACTTAAATAGGTAAGACATGAATATAAATTAAATTAATGCAAGTTTAATGTATAACGGTCATATCCATGGGAATTTTAACTATTAGTTTCAACTATAACTAATTTTTGCCTATCTCTGCCCTTCAATAGTATAAGAGGCTACGGGTAGAAAAAAGTCAGTTATTTCACCTCAATTTTTTATTATTTTAATGAAAACTATGTATAATTACCAGTAAACATTGATGAGTCTGCCAACTATAGGTAGGGGGAATAAAAAATGGCGGCTGTTTCAAAAAGTTAAAAATAATCAATTTTTTATTCAGAGCTCTATATCGTTTTAACTACCAACAACAATAGAAAATCTAAGAGAACATCATTTAAAGTAGAGTAAATTTGCTAAACTGTAAGCCCTAGCTCTAATAGAGCTATTTTCGTTCAATAGTTTCCGAGATATAGCTTTTTAAAAAGGAACTTTTCATAAAAAATGCACTGAAAAATCAGAAGTTAGTGCATTTATTTTGATTAATTTACATTTCAAAAACCATTCGACTTACTTAATTAATTACTGAATTAATACAAGTTTAATGTACTACAAAGTAGTTTAAGACACTTTTATTCGCAGGAGCTGTAGTTTTAATAATATTTGTTAAAATAAATTGATTTATAGTTGTTCGGACTAAATTTTGTGAGCTAAAGTTATACTCATAAAAACAACTAACCTTACGAAGACACGTGTCATAAACAAAAGTTTTAAATAAAATAAATTGCACCCAATTTAAGTCTCAAGACACTCTTTCTTGATAAAATTCACATAGATAGAAAAACAAAGAAGAAATAAAGTATGAAAAAATGGGATACAATATGTGTAAGTGATTAAGAAAGACAATATACCAAATGAGTGAGGATACGGTAATAGTAACAGAAAGATTAAGATAAAATAAGAGAAGAAATATTAAAGGAAGTACAAATTAAGAGATGAAAAGGTAAAAGAATAAAATCAAATGAAGATGAATGTCTCATTTATTGTCTCCCCTGATATTTTCCACTGTTTTTTTTTTTTCTTTGTAACTATGTCAAGTGTTTGTATCTTCTTTAGCCATGACGAAGCCCTGCAACATGGGGCGACACGTTGGCTCAAATAAAAATAGTCCACCCATTTACTGT
>NW_027113306.1:735255-736318 GCF_000696795.3 Halyomorpha halys | reverse complement strand
TAAGAGTTATTTATAAAGAAAACGTTACGGGAGGGTGAAAATAAAAAATAGAAAAATTTTTTAGAAGAAGAAAGCGTGTGAGAGGGTGATGACAAAAGGTGATAAGAAGAATTAAAATTATATATGAACCAACGAATTATCGAATAACGAAGTACCGGAAGATGAAGAGGAAACGTAATATAGGTGGGGGACGACAAATATGTAAGAAAAGGTTTAAAGATGAAATAATGCGTGCAAAAGTGGGCGGAAAAAAAAAAATAAATAAAAAAAATAATAACCATCTTCTCCTCATTTATCATCCACGGTCAACTATCTCTCATAATTAAAAATATTAAGGTCTATTAATAAAAATAAGACAAATATATAGTTTTAAATGACTTTGGAATCATTTTATATCATGTCAGCATTTGATATAACGGTCCTATAACTTTACAACCGGAATTTAAAATATTTTACAAAATATCATGGCGGTCTTGACAGTTCCTAGGAAGTTTTAAAGTTTTATATTAGCATTAGGAGAAGTGATGCTTTCCTAGTCCAAGCAGACTCACTTTCTGCTCATAAATTTAAACAGTTTTATTGGCCCATGAATAAAATTCCAACTCCTTTATTGCTCCAGGAGATTCTTGACTTTATATCAATTATAATATAACTACCAACACATAACATATATCAGATCAATTGTATACTGTATTTTCTTCTATTCAATTCATATATGGATCTGAATTATTCTGACCAATTAGCATTCATATAGATTTATTTATAAGTATCGATTTATTATCTCCCGAAGAACGGGGTTTAATACGAGTATTTTTGATAGTCACTACGGAATTCTTAAAACAGATTTGACTGTCATTTTAAGAATTCATAAAATGCGATTTATAGATAACGGGATTTTAAATTTAAAAAAGGTGTTTTTATGGGTTACTATTTACAGATTGTTACAATACTATAATTGGTATATGATACATTTTAAGATGTATATACATTTTGATCATGAGAGATAGTTGACCGTGGATGACTTATACGAGGAGAAGGTGGTTGGGGGGTGCGGTCAAAGTTT